>NC_134486.1:274031570-274281570 GCF_040206685.1 Ascaphus truei | reverse complement strand
TTGTCATATTTCATGTCTGAGCTCTTTTCATGCTTTATCCTCTGGTAATGGGGCTAAATTACCAATATTAGTAGATTTCCATGGCTAGCACAGAAAGAGCTGTTACCAGAATAAATGTTTGCCTTGCTTCTGTTGGACAGAGGCATTGTTAATGCAGCTTTGCTAATTATTTCTAAATAGGCAATAATCTGCATCCCCTAGTGCTGAGTTGTGGATTGGCCACGTACCTGCTATTTCCCTTATTTACATGTTTTACAACTTTATCAACTACACTAATTACACTCTGAGCACTGTTTAAAATTTTCTGTTAATAGAGATACAATGATGCACCAGAGGATGTGTATTTATGCCATAAATATTCCTCTGTTCCTGCGATGCAGTCTCCAATTAGCTGTCTACGATGGCACACGCAGCTGCCTGATATTCTAAAGCAGTGAAACATCTGCATGGTGGATGATATGCTCACATATTTTTTTATTTATTTTTTTAAGCCTGGAAATTTACACCCGAGGGATTGCAGACAAATAGGAGCCTGTCATATGTAGGAATGATTAGAAACCCTCACCATGGCAACATTAGTGCAGCTATGTCACAGAGTAAGGGGACACATGTCTAGAAGAAAAAACTAAAAACATTTGCCATTTTTCTAGCTTTAATATTCCCAAATGTCTCCCTTTCTCACTCCCTCCGTTTGATAATCTAATGTTTGTAACTCAGTCCAAACAAAATCCCATCTGAAAAAGGGGCATTGTCTGCAGCCCTCACCAGACTAGTTCTTATGCATCAGGTTCAGAAACATTAAACAAAAGTGTATTAATCAGAAGAGGCCTCTTTCAGAAGGTAGGAGTGGGCTTTTTGCTATTTTATTTTAATGGGCAGGAGATTTTGAATGAGTTGGGATTCCCGTTGCTATAAAATTGTAAAGATGCCTGCCCCCTGGCTCCCACCCAGTTCTGAACCTCCTAATGCATCTCTTGTGTTTGTGGGTTCTTCTGGATACAATATTGAACTGGTGACAAAACTTGAAAAAAAAAAAGCAATTGGAGACAGAAAATGGCAGATATCCAAGTAGCTGTTAATTTTATGTGGTCTAATCTTTCTTCACTGCTGCTTGATTGTGGTTGGTTATAATTTGCCTTCAACATTTTTTTTCTTCATCCTTATGCTTAACTATTACAGCACTGGGTGGGTTTGCAATTAGAGATCTGCTAACCTGCCAAGATTTGCTTTGGCGCTCTTTCGATAGAACTTTCCAAGACGTTTTAAAAATTCTTTTACATTTCTGTTGACCTTTTTTTACCAAACATTTTAGCAACATAGCCCAAATAGTTCAAAATGTGCTATTTCCTTTTTTTTTTTTAGATTGATAAAATAGTAGCCCTGTGATTTTTCATTTAATTAAGTTTGATCACATTTTTAATGTGAAATTATTCGAACATGCAATGCCCTTTGACTTTTATGCATTAGGCAACCTTTTGCAAACTTAAAGCAAACTTTTTCACCGAATTAAAAAGAGTGTAATTAAAGTTTACTGATGCATGCGAAAAATGTGCATGTCTCTGTTGGCAATGCATTGCTGTATTGAAAGGAAGCATGTACCAAATAATTTTTGGGGTGAATTTAATGTATCGTGTTTTTTGACCTTCCTATTTCAGCTGGCAATTTGAGCAGTGATGACTAAGCTTACATTTTTAAGAAATGCAAGCAATAGGTTCTATCTACTAAGGCAATTTTGTATCAAACCTGACACAAATCACATCATTTTGGTCTTGCACCTCTTTGCATCAATCTATCAAAAACTCCAGTTTTTGCTCCATGTGCGTTGTTCTTGTTTTTGTGGAGTGTTAAAAGGAGGAGTTAGGGAGTTAGTGAGGAGTTACATGATGCACAGATTATGAGATACATCACATTTTTCTCCTTTCGATCTGTCAAAATATCTGTCAAGCCTGAAGTGACTTTCTTACTTAAAAATAAGATATAAGAAACTAGATCAACAAAGTTTACTACGTATCTGACATATTGCACAATTTGAGTGCAACGATTGGTGCAGTATATCAAAACTGGCTTATCTGTACATTGATATTTAGATCCCCATATGTTCTTCTATGATTGTGAGTACCAAAGTATGCAATCATTACTTTCACAAACAATAACCTTAAGTATGCTGTAGATTCATGTTTGATCATATTATTTAAAAGGGAGCAGATGAAAATAAAAGCAACAATAAAAAAACGGTGGGCATGGCAATCAATTAATATTTCTTATATACATTAAGTAAAAATATTACAAATTATAAATGTTACTTTATAGTACTATATCTTCTTACTTGTCTTTAGTAGTGCTGAAGTTCTAAAGGTGGTAAAATGTCAACTTTATTTTAAGTTTAGTATACAAAGCTTTATACAGTACATGTACTTTTTTTTTTTTTTTTAATGGAAGGGAAGATACTGTTGATCTTCTATGTGCCAGTATAAGGACAGAGTTTATCTGAAAGACAGGTTATTTTGGAGACTGTAAATACTTCTACAGTGAAGTATAAAATGTTGTCTCTCTTAGATACACAGAATGGGGATCTGCTTGAATGAACATGGGTTGATAAGCTCTGCACATCTCTGAATGCTGTTTGCCCACATACTAATGTTAAACAAAAGAATTGTAGACTGCAGAGAAAGGATACAGGTCAGAAAACAGAATTCAAATGACCATACTGTAGAATGCCATTTCAAACAAAAGCACAACGTCTAACAAAAGTGTTCAGGATAAATACATATTTATTACTCCACTTCAAAATAAATTTATTTTTAAAATATGTATCTGCTTGTATTGGTCCATTTATGGGTGTATCTTGAGAAAGGTCCAATTGGGGACCAAAACGTTGAACCACATTAATAAATGCACAAGCTTTTAGACAGTTTTCGCATGTTTTCTTCTATTCAGAATACTGTACCTTTACACCTTGCATTTAGCATGTTTTGCATTTTCTTACATTTACTGAGAATACATTTTATATTGTATGCCTTATCTTAAAGAGGCACTCCTCAGGACACAATTCCGAATAAGAAAATTTTTTTTTGTGGGGGTGAGGGGAGGGGGGTGAGGGGAGAGAATATTGCTTTAGGAGCATATCTTAGACTTTCCACATGATTCATTGAAAATTACGGTGTTATTTTCTGTTGCATTATACTGTACAGTATATGGTTTATAGAGAGAAAGATAGATATTCAATCATTTGGAATCTTCACAGTATTTCCCAATAATAGGTTAGCGAAAAATATGTAGATATGGAGCACATGCCGCTAAAAAATATACTGAATAACTATTGCATATACTGCTGCGGCTCATCTGATTCTAACACATCGCCGTTTTTTCCCTGGCTTTTTCCTGGAATGCGACGCACTTCACCTGGAGCATGCCGCATTCATTTTGCGTTCTCAGCCATGGGTCATGCGCGGGTCATGCGCGGTTGACGCGCGGTTGTTGCGTTTATTGAGAATGTTCGGATTTAATAGGTTGCAATTCTTCGCGTGTCGGCCAGATGGCAGATATTCATGAATTGTAATGCGCATGCACTTCAGTAATGTGTCGATTTGCAGGTGTTTCGTTTAAAAAAGATACCACAGTGTGCTATTGTAACTTGGCCTTGAGACTGAAGGAAGAGGTTGCAAAAATGTATCAATTTAGGCTTTTCATATTAAAGAAAGACAAAGACCAGTTTCGGTTACAGTATTCTCCAGAGACCCGCTGCCTGCCATCAGTGTTCAAGTGCAGCCCGTTTTCCAAAAACCCGACAGAAGTTACGCGTATTTGATATGGGCCGCGATTAATGCAACAGATGATAAGATGGCAACAGTTGTTCAAATTTATCAGTATTTTATCGAAAACTATGACTTTTACAAATTTTCGCCAGCTCCTCATACGTGGAAGCGTGCAATAAGGAAAAGGTTATGTAGCGATCCCTTTTTTTATCGTATTGAGCCACAATTTGTTGAAGGGTATTGGTGTGTATCACCGGCTTTTTCCTGTATCTATGATCATGCAGACGGCAAAAGGCGAAGGGTTGTGTTAAAATCAACTAAGAAACGACAGTTGCTGCCAAGCAATGCACCAGCCCCGGCTTCCAATAACGGTCCCACCATCAGTGACAACCCTTGCTGTCTATCCAGAAAGCCTGGGCCGGATTTCACGTGCAGTTTCGATTAAGCTTGCATGTACCTAAGCAATTTCCAGCCTCATCAGCTGACTACAGGTGGACTAGTCCCGCTGCAAACTATCGACGTGGATGATCAAGAACACTGGACTGGCAGTAGACCGGCACCGGCGCCAGCTGAATGGGAAATTCTATGGTGAGTATTGTTGCCGTATTATTTTCTGTGTTTTTATTATTTTGACAATACAGTCAATATCGGTGCGATTCAAAAGTCAAGCGATTCTCCTGTAAGCAATATCATTGGCTGAGCGGCTTCTACAGTACTGTACTTCAGATACAGTACTGAACAATTGGTGGAATGCTAGGGGCATGCGCATTGGAACCTTCTTGAAACGCATATGCGTGTCATTACATCGACGGTAGGCGCATGCGCATGTGAACAGGAGACGCCCCCCGAGAAAATTATTGGTGGGACTGACTGGGAATTTCTTTAGGGGGCTGACCATTACAGTAAAACTTTTCTTTTTGTTTTTCCTCAGATAAGAAAACGGCTAATGGAGGGATTTCGATGGATAATATCGCTTTGTGTAACAATGCCTGCACATTGCTGAATTGGATTTTAAAACCCACATACCGGAGTCTACAGTTTAGTGGCTGTTGTTATTGATTAGGATAGAATACTGTACCTGAAACAGTATGCTGATATTTTCCGGCCGTACAGTATACAATACTTTTTTATATACAGTATACTGTGTAATAAACCGAAAAATTAGAAACTATGCATTTATTCTACATGTATCACAGTACTGTACATACATTATGTGTCTTCTACAGTATACAGTGCCAGTACATACAGTACAGTACAGTATGTGTCTTCTATTTTTTTTAAAACTCATACTGAGCATGCCTACAGTATACAGTGCAGTATGCCTCGACATTCTAGAAACACTGTATTTTGTTACAGTAGCAAAGGAGTCAATGGAACAATGTAAAACAAATCAACATGTTCTTTTATTGGTGGAGTAAGTACAAAAACATTTATTTACAAATACTGTACAATGTAGAAACATTTTAAGTGCACAGCAATTCAAAATTTCAACAGGTGTATGGTTTACTGCTACAGTAGTGCAAACATTTATGTATAGAAAGTAAAAACATTTACAGTCAGTCAGTATGGTTTACAGTCACATGTTTTAAAAACAAATTCTTTATTCATAAAATATACAAAGCGCAACATCTCCTTTATTAAAGAACATCAAGTCAAAACATATACAGTGGGATGGTGTGCAAAACAGTCTGCACCAGTACAGTCCTCAAGGGCAGCAAACAGGCCCGGTTTTCAGGGTAACCTTTGAAAACTGTGCCTGTTTGCGGCCCTCAGGGACTGGAATTGTGCAGGTCCTGTGTGTGTGTACAGCAAGTTAAAAAAATTCTGTATAAATACAAGTTGAAAAACACACAACAACATCTCCTTTATTTACGTAAAGCAGGTCAAAACATGTACAATACAGTTCAGCACAACAGTATGGTCTTACCTGTGATTAAAAAAAAATCTTTATTCATAAAATACAGTATACAAAACGCAACATCTCCTTTATTAAAGAAACATATACAGTACAGTGGGATGGTGTGCAAAACAGTCAGTCAGGCCTGCACCACTACAGTCCTCGAGGGAAGCAAACAGGCCCGGTTTTCAGGACAACCTTGAAAACCGTGCCTGTTTGCAGCCCTCAGGGACTGGAATTGTGCAGGTCCTGTCCTGTGTGTGTGTACAGCAAGTTAAAACAGTAAGTTAAATACAGTACAGCAGGTCAAAACATCTCCTTTATTTAAGTTCAGCAGGTCAAAACATGTACCTCACAGTTCAGCACAACAGTAAAGTATGGTCTTACAGTTCCCGTGATTAAACCAGAAAGTCCACCACATTGTTCGTCCATGGCCGATTCCTTGCAGGGCGCAAAACACCATTAATGCAGTCTCGAACGCCTTTCATTACAGGATCTGTAATTGGATAAAAGCGCCGCATTTCATCCAGAATTTTCTTTCTTAAATTGGCAGGAAGCGCCTTTTTTACGCGATTTCCTTCGTAGTTCACTCTGAAGGCCCAGTCGCAGTACAACGAGTAGGGAACATGGTGCTTAAAAAGTAACAAGGCATACTTGTGGGGTGCACCAGCAATCATCACCCTATACTTCTCCCTGAGCGCCGGTGACAGATCGCACATGGTGATGTCGGGCACCGTATCGATGCGAGCGAATGTAGGTCTTCTGGGAGCGGGTGTGCTTGAGGCGACGGGCGATGGTAGGTTGTCTGGGAGGAAGCTTTCCTCCGGTCTTGGTCGCCGTGTTGTCTCCTGGCGTGGTCTTGACGGGGTTGTCATGTCCTCCTCAACGGCATACATGTACACTACATCTTCTGGTGGAGGTGGTGCGCTTGGTGATGGAAAGGGGTCGATGCTCCCATTCATCACATCAATGTAACCCCCCTGCTCCGGCGTCGGGGAAACAGGAGCATTAACACAGAGCAAATTATGTATACCCGCTATGTCAGCCTCTATCTTTTCCATCTGTCGATCCATCTGTTGATCCATATGTTGCATCCGTTGATCCATATCTAGCATCCGTTGATCTATATGTATCATCCATTGATCCATATGAAGCATCCATTGCTCCACATTTAGCATGGTCTCCAGAAGCAAATCTATCTTTCCTAGCACAATAGAGTTCTCAGGGAGATCCACACTTATCCCATTCAGCATCCGGTCTAACGAGCTGCTTCTTGTTCATGGCGTGTGGACATCTGGGTGGATGGGTGCAACGGAGGATGAGATGGGGGTTCCATAGAGAGAAGCGGCAGCATCGTCGAAGAAGGGTGGAGGAGGTGACCTGTGGGTTTCCGGGAGGGCGGCGGCAGCGTCGAGGACGAGGGGTGGAGAAGACGGCTGAAGATTTCCGGGACAGCGGCAGCAGAGTCATCGAAGCGTATGGGAGGTTGTGGTCTTTGAGTTCGATGGGTTGGCTGCCAATCGTTTTGCATCGAGAGTACATCACCGTATATCTTCTTGACATAATAAGGCTGATGTCTATGAAAACCCTTAGCCTTTGGGGTCAGCAGAAGGTTTTCTTTATTGACCTTAGCCTGTCGCTTTTGCCTTGGCAAGGAAACGGCAACCGCCTTTCGCTTTTTCTGCTTGACAGGCACGGCAGAGGCGAGTGGGTTCCTGCATCCGTAGAATCGGGGTTGATCCATGGAAGCAGATGGCATAATGCAGTATCTGGACAAGGGCAAGTTCAGATAAAGATCATCGAGTGGTGGGCTATGCAAAGTGTGTAACCTTTTATGCATGGCAGCGAGGTACAGGTGTTGAAAGTGGGCGTACTCTAATGTGGGTCATTACCGTATAAATACGCCATCCATTTTGTGGATTCACTGCACATTGAATACACATTGACTAAACATCGAATATACATTCTTGTGTTTGTATTTCTTTCTACTCGCAGCAATGGCTGTTAAAAAGATTTCCAAAGATCTCAGCAAGCGAATTAAGGAGATGTACACGAGCGGACACCAAATTGCTGCTATCCAACGCTGGATAGCTACTTCTGGCCTCGTTGAGCCAGCAACCACCGTGAGCTATCAGGCACACGGAAAAAACAGAGAACAAAAAAGGGCACCAAGGGTAACTAACGCGTAAGTATATTTATAAAACTTTAAAAAAAATTATATAAAAAAATGTACTGTACATCTACAGTACTGTATCTAATATTTTTATTATTTCTGTTGATTTATATTACAACAGTATATATATTTTGTATATTTATATTTATATTACAACAGTATATATATATTTTGTATATTTATATTTAAATTACAACAGTATATATATATTTTATATTTAGATTACAGCAGTATATATTATTTATTATTATATTACAACAGTATACAGTATATATTTTGTATATTTATATTTCTATTACAACAGTATATATATTTTGTATATTTATATTTCTATTACAACAGTATATATATTTTGTACATTTATATTTACATTACAACTGTATATATATATATTTTATATTTATATTTATATTACAACAGTATATATATATTTTATATTGCTGCATATTAATAGAACAATATATTGTATCCTGTTGATCTACTGTCTCTAATATTTTTATTTACCGGATTGTTTTTCTTTACATTTTAGGGAGACAACTCTTCTGGTGGACAAAATAAGTGAGGAGAATGATGAGAAGAGTGCATTAAGGGTCAAATACACTCTGCAGAAAAAACACAATCTCACTGTATCCGAGACCAGCATAAAGAAGATGAGACGCAGCATTGGATGGAAATATGGGCGTATGAGGTTAGTACTGGACAATACAGGAGGTAAAAGTGTTGTTTAGGAAACTGTACTGTACCGCTAAAATTATTTATTCCTTGTCATTACAGAGCATACCCCATGATAAGGGACGCAAATAAAATCAAAAGAGTGGTCCAGGCCAAGGCATGAATCGACAGTGTGGAAACTTTCCAGGATTGCATCTTCACTGACGAGTCTACTGTGTCGCTGGAGAGATTTGCAAGCTTTGCATTCCACAAAAAAGGCCGCATATCTTTGAAGCCGCGGCCAAAACACCCCGTGAAGCTGCATGTGTGGGGTGCCATCTCTAGGCGTGGACCAGGATGCATTGTCATCTTTGAAGGTGAAATATATCAAATATAATGTAGCCTTATGCACTGTACTTTACTAGTGTAGCCTTACTGTATGCACTGTACTGTACTATTGTGCAGTTTTTTGAGCACTTTTCTTTTCTTGCTATAGGAATCATGAATAAAGCTTTCTTCCAAGACAACATTGTCCCTGAGATTGTCCCGAATGGTCACCGCTTCTACCAGGACAACGATCCGAAGCACACCGCGTCAACAGCGCATATCCTTGAGCGCGGTATCAACTGGGTGAAGACGCCAGCGGAGTAAGTGCGGTAACCGTGTCTCATTTTTTTCCCACTGTTTTTACTGTGTACTGTATCAAGCTAATTATCCTTTTTTTCCAATGACAGATCGCCAGACTTCAATCCGATCGAAATGGTCTGGCATCAGCTGAAGGACCATATCCGGAAAGTGGTGAAACCCTCCAAAAAGGACGAGTTGTTGATAGGCATAATGAGTTTTTGGAACGATGTACTCACCGTGGAACGCTGCAATAAATATATAGTCCATATTGCGACTGTGTTGCCCATTGTGATCGCGCGTAATGGGCAAGCATCAGGAAAGTAGTACTGTGCTGTAGTATTGTAAGTACAGTATGATACAGGTAAGTATGGCACAGATTTTTTCTTTCCCAATAGTCAGAGTATACAGTTTTTTCTTTACAGAGAGAGCAGCACCAGCCATCAGGTTACAGTACATAGTATTTAACAGTAGTCAGAGTATACAGTAGTTCCAGTATAGACTAGTTTGACAATACTACAGTAACTGCCTACTAACTGCTCCTTTTTTTCCAGAGAATGCAGCACCAGCCATGTACAGTAGTACAACACATCACACAATGCCATAATACAGTACGCACATAATTGCACTAATTTTTTCTTTTCTTGTCGTTTCAGGAAAAAGGGTGGCCTGGGGGGAGGTGGGGTGTTGTGTCCAGTCTAATTTGTTTGTACAGTCAAATGTACAGTATATAAACAGCAGTAATGATGTACACAAAACCTCTCCTCTCTCAATGAACTACTGTACTGTACACAGAATGAGGAACAAGATAAAGACGGAAAAAATAATATTACTATATATATATTGTGGGTGGTTTTCTGGGTATGCACCTTAACCCCGGCTGTGCTCAAAGCTGTGACCATGCAGCAAGCTTAAGCCTATAGGGAACCATGTTAAAAATGGTTATTGAGGCAAAAAGTGACACTGTGTGCTCATTTGCATGTCATTTCCCAGAATCCCTTGCTGCAGTGGAAGTGCTGTATGCTGGGTGATAATGGGGAAAGGCGGGGTTGCAGACCTGCCTAAGACATGCAGATGAGCATACAGCTATATTTGCATATATATATATATATATATATATATATATATATATATATATATATATATATATATATATATATATATATGAATGATACATTACAGTATATATTATTAAATAATATTCCTATAAATGTGCATTATTCATGTTTCTCCATGTTTTACAAATGTTTTGTAAATGTTTATCCAATTTCAATCTGCCAGAAGAACTTAATAAAGACTGCATTATGTATTATTCATGATTATTTTTATATTTGTATTTTTTGGTTCCTGATAAAATAAAATAAATATTTATTTACATTCCTGCTAATCATAATCATTGACAACAACCACCCCCCCCCCCCCCACACACCCACAGTTCACCAATGAATAAGAATGAATGGCAAAACAACATGAATCAGTTAATGTTTTTTTTAACTCTCAATTCTCACAATGCTGTGCAAATCAGATTTACATTTCAAATTCGAGAAGGGATTTTCCAAAGCGTTACCGTAAACAAAGCCTCAAAGGATTGGGGGGGTTGGGTGAGTCATGTGCAGTAATCAGCTAGCTCCCATCTCAAAGAGGATTACACGCAGGCGCAGTGAGGCTTTGTAGATCGGCTTTGGACGGATTAAGAACACAATGGCAAGATTCAGAAAATTAGCTACTCTGTGAAGAGGGGGGGGTTGGGTGACTCATGCGCAGTAAGCAGCAAGCTCCCATCTCAAAGAGGATTAGAGTACATGCAGGCACAGTGAGGCGATTGATGCTCTGCTAGCAACGGATTAAAAACACAATGACTAACTTCAGAAAATTATTGACTCTGTGGAGGTGTCTGTCGAAAAGAGTTTGTGTGTGCGTGAGGGAGGGATGAAGGATTAGTTGTGCAGAAGTTCAAAGAAATTACATACTGTAGAGTAGAGTACAGTAAATTCAACAGTAATTTCAAAATACAAATACAAAATATAAGTTCCCGGCGCTAAAAATGTCCAAGATACCGTAATCCAAATGAAAGTCCCAGATGAAGGTTTCTGATGGATGGTATATGGAATATAGACAGAGTCCCAGGGTGTTGTTGAATCCCTTAGCGATGTCCACAGTGATTCTGGGGAGACAGAAGAGATACACACCAATTGCGCAGTATGCAACTACTCTTGACCCCAATCGGAACCAACGTACATAGAAACCCCACTTACAAGATGTAAACTTGTGTATTCATGGGAGAGAATCTGTAACTGTGTCTTTACTCCGCCTCAGTAGTTCACGGATCCCACGTGACCGGCAGCAATACTTTCTTATTCCATGCAGCAAACAGCACTCACAGGGGACACAGGCAAGGCATGTCCATACAGGAACAGAGAGATGACACAAATGGTGTAATACGTACACACTTTAATAAAAACTTTAAAACACAAATCACCCTCACTTACAATAGAAGGGGGATGACAATATGACTCACGACAGCCTAATGCACGCTTGAGAGCCCTCCTGAATGGCGATCTCTGCAACTCCCAAACCAATGACGTCAGCGGTAGGACGGTGCAGGGCGCTATCACAGCATCAGTTGGACTATGGTGGCTGGACCGGCTCAAACACTATTCTCCTCCTCCCTACGCGTTTCGTGACTCTGCGTCACTTCCTCAGGGGATTGGGGAGCTTAGTGGGAGCAGTGTTTAAATACCACTTAAGTAGGTCCAGATCGCTGTTAATTGCCAGGCACGAATATCTATTAGCAATATGTCCAGGACCTCCCCTTTGTGGGTTGACCTTTTTATTGTAAGTGGTTTGGGAGTTGCAGAGATCGCCATTCAGGAGGGCTCTCAAGCGTGCATCAGGCTGTTGACAAGTCGCGGACGGCATTCATGTGTTATATTGTCATCCCCCTTCTATTGTAAGTGAGGGTGATTTGTGTTTTAAAGTTTTTATTAAAGTGTGTACGTATTACACCATTTGTGTCATCTCTCTGTTCCTGTATGGACATGCCTTGCCTGTGTCCCCTGTGAGTGCTGTTTGCTGCATGGAATAAGAAAGTACTGCTGCCGGTCACGTGGGATCCGTGAACTACTGAGGCGGAGTAAAGACACAGTTACAGATTCTCTCCCATGAATACACAAGTTTACATCTTGTAAGTGGGGTTTCTATGTCCGTTGGTTCCGATTGGGGTCAAGAGTAGTTGCATACTGCGCAATTGGTGTGTATCTCTTCTGTCTCCCCAGAATCACTGTGGACATCGCTAAGGGATTCAACAACACCCTGGGACTCTGTCTATATTCCATATACCATCCATCAGAAACCTTCATCTGGGACTTTCATTTGGATTACGGTATCTTGGACATTTTTAGTGCCGGGAACTTATATTTTGTATTTGCATTTATTTCACAGGTTGGGAATAATCTGTTTATTAGTCCCTTGGCAGCTCTTAACACCACATATGAGTGGTGCTCACTTTTATTGAGTGTTCACATTTGTGTATCACCATATTGTATGTTCACTTTAATTTGTGTTCATTTGCAGATTGTAGATTAGCACTTGTAGAGGGTATAATATTGTTGTTGTTTGTTTAGTAATTTCAAAATAATTTGATAATAATTTGATCAATAATCCCCCAAATACAGCCCCCAAATACAGTACATAAAAAGCACAGAAATCAACCACGTGCAGGCAAACACACAGATTGAATATTGTAATATGAGAGGGTGTGGCTCAGTGAGTAAAATATAGAGTTGCACTGAGAGTTTGAAGCAGGGAAGCCTGGTTCAATTCCCGGTGTCAGCTCCTTCTGACCTTGGGCAAGTCACTTAATCTCCCTGTGCCTCAGGCACCAAAAACATAGATTGTGAGCTCCATGGGGCAGGGACCTGTGCCTGCAAAATGTCTCTGTAAAGCGCTACGTATAACAAGCAGCGCTATACAAAAACCTGCTATTATTATTATATCAAGGTGATGCTCTGTGCAAATCAAATTCGAGAAGGGACTTTCCAAAACGTTGCCGTAAACAAAGCCTCAAAGCTCCCGTCTCAAAGAGAATTACACGCAGGCGCAGTGAGGCTTTGTAGCTCGGCTATGGATGGATTAAGAACACAATGGCAAGATTCAGAAAATTAACGACTCTGTGGAATTTCAAATCCTTGAGCTTGCGTTCGTGGGGGAGGGGGCTACAGGGTACAGCTGCATGAAGTTCAAAGCTAAAGACATACTTTAATTTCAAAAGGCAGTTCATCATAATAATACACCCCCAAATACAGTACGTAAAAAGGACACAAATCAACCATGTGCAGTCAAACGCACAGGGTCGCAGTCAAAAGCTACAGCACAGATTGAATATCGTAATACAGTAAGATGGTTTTTGCAGGCTTGTGGAGAAAAAAAAATTGCAATAAAAAAAAAAAATTCATTTTTTTTTGGTCAGTCACTCAGGCAAGCAAGCAGTGGTGGGCGAAGTTACAGGCGCATGCGCAGTAAATTCCTGCTGTCAAGCAGGAATATGATTGAAACCAGACACACGTTCAAAAGAATGGTGTGGGAGAGATGTACTGCATTGCACAGAAGATAAGAAGTTGAAATACCCTGCAGTGCAGTTAATTATCCTGAGCGAGGGGAGAGCGCTGTATATGCTGAAATGTGACACTGTTACAGTACTGTGCACGCCTATGCGTTTCAACATTTTTCAAATGAGACATACTGTACTGCAGAACAGCACTGCAAATGCATGTATACAGTACTTTAAATATGCAAATTTACAATTACTGCACGCGCACACACAGACTGTGTACTGACGTAGGTTGAACCACGAAGGTATTAGACTTCCAAGACAACAGCTCGCAAACGCCCCTCTGAGTTTTTACACGGCATTGCCGTATTGCAGACAGCGAGAATAAAATGCTAATATCACGAGAGCGAAATTAACGCAGTTCACTCCGGGCAAAAACGACAAAAAAACGCACCTAACCGGGATAATCATAGAGCCACGGATCTAGCCGACTTAGACTCAGATCGGCCGCCACTGTATAATCTTATTTGATTTGACATTAAGAGCATGCCGTTATTAGTGTAAACAATATCTAAGATTTCAGTGGAATCGCACAGAAAATCTAGTACTCATTTTGATGTTGTATTACAAAATATACAAATCTTTGAAAATTAAAAATTACTATTTGACTGTGTTAATAAATATTGACCACATTACATTTGCAAAAACTAATAAGAGCCAAAAAATCCACAACCAGAATAACAACAAGTGATTTTTAACTCCTTGGATTTTCTAATTATAAAGAAAAAGAAAATACTAAGAGGAAAATTCCCTCTCTGGCTGTGATTTGTTCACCCATTTTGTTAGAAGGGGGGAGCAGAGAGTGTGGGTGAGGGTCAGCAGTAAGGTCTTGAGAGAAAAAACTGAAAGATTGATAAAACTTTTGAACAATGCATGCCACTGGATGAATGATCAACACTAGAAGGAATTAGTTGAAATGAAGCCACTGGACCATTCAAGCCAAGGGGTCACTGTAGGCAGTATGTATTCATGTGCCTGTTGTGTGTCTTTTTAAAAAGAAGTGAGAGAAGGGACATGAGAAAAAGGGACTTGCATTACATTGCAAAACATTTGAGAGAAATCGACAATTTATTTTTACTACGCAAATTTTATACAGTACATGGCGACTACTATAAACTACAATTTAGGTGTTCTTGATTTATTTTACTGTTATAAAGGAAAATAACAACTTTAAAACAATAATCACCATCATATTGACCCAATAATGGATTGTTCGGGCGTTCAATACAATTGACAATGCAAGTTGGTTTTCAAATGAACATATTTGGCAAAATTAACATTCTATTGTTGTGAATGACTGTATGTAATCACATAGGGCATATAATATTTATGGATATTAAATGTATATTTCTTGGGAAATATCTGCTAATTAAATATGTATTCACTCTTTACGTAGAATAACAATCCCAGTAAGGCAAATATATAAATATATTTTATCTTGTTTTTCGTGATCACTGAAAAGTAGGTATTTAAAGTATTCAAATGTATTTCCTAATTTTGACTCCACAAATATTCACAATACCCAGTCATTCCTTTTCTTTCTTTCTCTGCCCATGGAAGAAAAAAATCGCTTTCTCCCCCAGGGCTCCAAGGAAGGTGAGTCTGTGTATATCTGTGACACCATAAAGTCATGCAACACACAGTAAATGAGCTGTAAGGTGTCTTATGGTACATGGGACATTAGGTACTATACGGCATCGTAAGGTGCCTTATAACTAAGCAACTGGCTCTACATAATAGTGTTTACAGAACAGTTCTACTGTTTCTCCATGCTGTGATTGCATCAAATATTTTCATTAATGAGCTAATAATATAAAATGTAAAATAGGGTCTAGTGGATTTGTCAAGAGAGGTAGGTGGCATAGTAAAAAATGAGATAAATATTAGTCATATAAACATAAAGAGGCACAATACTAATGCATTTGGTTACATTGATTATCCTACAGCATGAGTTTGCAAAATGGGGGGTGCAACATTTTCTGCAGCGCTTAGAGGGGCCCTGTGCTCTTCCCCAAAGCATTTAAATGAAATGCCAGAGAGCGCTCGTGAGGCCTCAGTACGCTCCCTTACCTGGTCTCTGGCAGCTTCTGGCAAAATATCACCATTGCAAATAATGCCGTGGGGTCACGACGTGGCAACACGATTTCGCATGACGTTGTGACGTCAGAAGATGCAGGTGAACAGGTAAGGGGGGGGCACGATCATGGGGGGAGAGCAAGCAGAGAAGGGGGGCTCAGATTGCAAAAAGTTTGTACACCCCTGTCCTACAGCACCATGCATTTATAGTTGAACAATGTATCCATGTATTCATGCTTTACATTCCTGATTGAGAAAGTAATCTTTGTATTTTAGATTTTAAAGTGATGAATGCATTTGTTAACTCATTTAAGAATACAGTAACAATGATAATGATATTAGTCTAGTTCTTTCCAGCAGAGGGACAAGTTTTCCATGGGCAAAATGAAAAGCATAATGATTTATCAAAATAGGCTCAACATTTATAACATTGTATGTCTTTTTAATGCAAGGAAGCTGGTTTTGAGGATTATGCTTAGATTGCAGCCCAAAAGAATGATCCATGGAGGGAGATGTTTGTCTAGGTTGTGTGGTGGATATAGTTTCATTGATCAATTAAACAAAAGGCAAGAAAAAAACTGGAAGACACGTAAATATCAAACTGCATCAAAAATAGCTATGGAGACTAAGTAATAAAAAATAAAATAGGGGATATTTCCAGAATACACTATGGGATATCCCCAGCTTATGCAACATCATACAAAAACTGTGTGTGACTGCCCTTGTGACTGCCATCAAAGCTTCTTAGGCCTCGGACACGCTTACTGCTGGCGTGCTGAGGCGCGCTGAGGCTCAGGGAAAGTGGGTGCTTTCCCTGGCCTTGCGGTTGCTTACCGCAAGCGCTCTCAGCAGGCCGTCAGGGGGCGGTCCGGGCGCGGGCGCGTCACTGGCCGGGGGCGGGCCAGTGACGTCACGGAGCTGGTTCGCCCTCATTGGGCACACCGCTCACGTCACCGGCCTGTCTCGCCGGCAAGCGGGGGAATTTTAAATTCCCCTAAGACCTGCGCTTCCGCAAGCGGAAGCGCAGGTGAGCCCCTACTAAAGCCGCTCTAATTGCGGCTGTAGGGGCTCAGTGCTGAGCGGGAGCGCGCGTCAGCACGCTTCCGCCAGCAAGCGCCAAACATGGCCAAGGCCTTATGTCCATGGGACATCATGATTTCATCACATGTATACTGAGCTACAGAACATATGGAATAAAGAACACATCTTTGGATAATATAATTATCCAAAGTCAATTCCCTGAATGTTTATAGTACCCCTTGTGTATACACAGAAGCTGCAATATAATAATTTAAAAGAGAACAATACAATGGACTTTAACCATACACATCCTTAGGCGGTAAGCAGGTATTGCACAGTCCAGTGGTGGCATGTCTAAGGGGGCAGCAAGAGGAAAAGTGTAGCAACACTCCTGCTTTCTCTTTATTTAAAAATAGATGTGGGATTGAAGCATGGGGTCTCCGGAGCTGAACAGCATTAATTTTGGCTCCAGGGACCTCCTGCTTCCTGAGATACTTACCTCCTTAGAGGGTCCCTGTATCTCCAGCTCACATTTAAAGCCCCTTGTCACATTGGCAATAGGCAGCCACCTACAGTATGACATCACAGCTTCCTAGTATTTCAGGAAGCAGGGGTCCCTGGAGCTGAAATTTTGGGGGGAATTTTTTGTTGTTTGGGGGCATAAGAATGATATATTTTTATATTCAAGTGCTGTACTTTAAAAACATGAAGAAAATAATATTTTATACTTGATTATTATAATAAGTTATTGGTACCAACTACTAAAGGTACACACATGAAGGGATCTATTAATCAAAGTCTCATATCTACAGTACCAAACTAGGGAACAACGTGTGCAAGAAAAAAAAACTAAAATGTAGCACCAATTTTATTAAGAAAAGGAATGCCATTGAATGCAATTAGATTTTTTTTTAATTTACAATGGCTGTACAGTTTACAGCCCAGAGATTTCGATTAGTAGACCTCATGTATTTGGTCAGATTTCCATATTGACTGACAAGTGAGTAATGACAGTATGTACAGTATAATTTATTTTAAAATAAAGTATTTCAATTCAGTATTCATCTGATACTTTGTCAGGTGGCACAATGAATATTTGTACCCCTGTTTCAGGCACATCCCTAGGCGGTAAGCAGTTAAGGCACCGTCTAGGGGTGGTATGTCTCAGGGGGCGGAAAGAGGGAAAGCATAGCAGCACTCATGATTTTTTTTTTTTTTTTAAATAGATGTGGGATTGAAGCAGGGGGTCTCCATAGCGGAACTGCATTAATTGGGCTCTTGTGGGCCCCCCTGCTTCCAGAGATACTAACCTTTTAAGAGAGTGCCTGTATCTTCTGCTCAGGTTTAAATTCGCCGGTCACATGGGCCAATAGGAAGCAGCCTAGGATGTCACAACATCCTATTGGCCCATGTGATGGGCCATTTAAATCTGAGCAGGCAATATGGGCACCTCCCTAAGGAGGTAAGTATCTCAGGAAGCAGGGGGTTCCTGGACCCAAATTAATCCAGTTCAGCTTCGGAGAAGCCCTTCTTCCTACCTAGAAGGGTGGGGGAAAATGTTGTGGGGCGAATCCTTAATAGTGCTTAAGGGCAGCGCATAAGCTAGGGATGGGCCTGCCTGTTCTGTTACATATTAGCCACCTTTGTGCATATCCTTCATTAGCACCAAAATGAGTGTTCATACATGTAGTAGCTCCTCCCCAATCCCCCACCCCTTCCCCCGAGCTTCCTTTAAGCGCAGACGACATCCACTTGTTGACAGTTTAATGTTCCTTGTGGAGCATACCTGAGATATCTGTGAGGTACGCTAATCGCTAGATTAGCTGCATGTGTGAGAAAAGAGCAGTGAGAAAAAGTAGAATGTGACAGTGATACTACCCATCATCTTGTTTAGCTCACACTGCTAGAGCTGTGGCCTAGAAAATCAGTGGTTGTGAGTTCTACATCTGTTAGGTCTGACACCATTCCAGTGATTAGGTTGGTGCCTAACGATGATAAAATCTATATAGTTGGTATGGAAATCCTTTTCGTAAGTGTGGAATTGGATTCATTTAAATATATGTTGCATAGTCATTAGCATATCTCCCAGTCGGGTACGTCAAACATGTCTCCATAATTTATTTGAAGGGAGGTTTGAATGGATATATACAACTGACGACACTTATTAAATTTAAAAGTTTCTCTCTCCACTCTGTTTTCTAACAATCTGTTGCTTGGATTGTATTCACTGACGAATTTGAATGAATCTGTTCAGAGTTTTTAGTAACCTATCCGTAGTTGGATTTTAATGGGATCAAGGATTTGTTCAAAACAATCAGCGGAATTCTGGGAAAAGCATTTGGACTGTTTCGTTCATCTCTAATCAGGAATACTGTACGTATTATCATTGTTATTGCTTTATAAATTCTCTGCAGATTTGATAGCAAACTACTGAATAAAGTAGATAAAATACATTGAAATTATGGGCCATACTGTATTTAACAATCAGTGCTAAGACACCAACTTTAAGGTGTTTTATTGCTTACTGCAGCTTAGCTTATATGGCTCCATATGTCATGTTCAAACCCTCACCTCCCCCAAATGGATTGTATTGTGCTGCAAAGCACAGAGCTGTGGCTGTAGCTTAATGCGAACAAAAAAAATGAGGTTTGGAGCTTAAGCAAGTAAATGCTGGCCTTTCTAAATGATTGTATGGTTGGTCAATTAAAGAAAAAATGTGCGTGCTGCGTAGCGCTATTCTATTGATAATAAATGTATCAAAGTAAATAAATTAACCAAAATGTGAACTACAGTAGTAAATGATGAATAATTGGAGCTGCCAACTACAACACTAGCAACCCAAAGCTAGTGAAAGAACTATAGAAAAAAACAAAATGGGCGCTCCTATCTCTACAATGAGTAAATATAAACAACAATGTACATATCAAATGATAATAACAAATAAACAATAAATACAACCGTGTGATGGTGATAATATGCTGAAAGAAAAGATAAGGTCCCAATATGTCCAAGATGGTGGAATGGGGATCCGGTCATGGCTCAGTACATGTAAGGAAATAAATGAAACAACATAGTGTGATATTGCATTGACTATTAACCTTACAATGGCTGATATGGAATAAAGGACTAACAAAAATAACTAGAGTGATTGAGCAAGCACTAAAAAATAATAAAAAAAACTAAAAAATACTAAAAGGATATTTATTAAAAACAAAATCTAAGGACAATGAAAAAATACAAATTTAAAACTAAGACATCCACTCGTCCTGCTTCCGGGTTCTATAGGAATCCTACTTACAAACTGCAAGTAGGTCATGCGCATGTAGATATGGTCTGGATGGCTACTCCTCCGCTTCCAATGTGCTGTAGGAACGCCCTCTCCTTATCCTACCCAGACCTGTTGGGTGTTCAGAAGGGGCCTCCGTCCGCTGGGGAGTAATCCTTTAAGCCTCCTGACTGCTCCTGCTCGAGGTTCTGACACTGCTACCAGCTCAACCGCTCCACCGTCCTCTCTTGCGAGATGTTGCCATCGTGGGGAGCTGCTACGGGTGAAGTTGATGCAGCTCACAGATTCCTCGATTGAAGTTGAAGCTAGAACGCCGTGATGCAGGGTGTGTGATGTCACGTTATCAAGGTGCTCCGGCATAAAATGCGTAGGTGCGTTCATTTAGTCCTATTGCTGCTGAGCCTGAAATAAACTGATCTGCTTATTTGGAGTGTGCCTGGGAATTTTTTCACTTTTACCAAGTTTTGCTGTCGTTTGGCTGTGCTCTGCTATAAACTAAATCTCTGGATTTTAACAACAGACTGCATGCCGTGGATGCTATCTGGATGCTCATGGAAGTTGGCAGGTAATGGGCCATAGTGCCCTTATAAATATCCTGTCAGCAGATTAAATTTGCTTTATACATATATTACCTTGTGATTGGGTGTATACTTGTGTGTCTTTATTTGTGGTTGTCAGGTGGACACCGCTAGGCACATATTCCACTCAGGTTATGTTAGAAATTTATTATCCTCGTTTGACATCCCACTAACATCTGGACATTTATATAAATCACCATCAAGTTGATCACAGAGCAATACAGTATGTGATTTTTTGAGCACCACTCTCTACACTATATATCTTTACTACTGTACCCAACACCTTGTATTGTACATAGTGTGCAAATGTTTCCCCAGCCAATGAGTAGTGACCAACTTTTGACACCTTAACAGAATAGACATCAGTTATACTGTACTGTATATACTGTAAAGTGACACAGAAATTGGATTGACAGACAAACAGATACTGTAGAAAAGGCTGATCTAGATCAGAACTTTTCTGTTGCATCGTTCCTCTTCATCTTTTGCTTCAACGATGGATCAATCCAGCTTCTACATACACAAGAACCTGCTTAGTGCTGTACCAGTTACAGCCCTTAGGATACTAAGAAGGCACAGAATACTTGCAGACTATACCAGATGACCCATGACCCCTAAAAACACTGGTGCAAAGAATAAAAAGGGAAAGAAAACCAAGCGTAAGCATCCAAAACTCCAAAGGGCACGACTCCAGGACCAATCTGGAAGGAGTACAATTTTGGGCACCAATCCTAAGAAAAGACATTATGGAACTAGAGAGAGTGCAGAGAAGAGCCACCAAATTAATAAAGGGGATGGAGAATCTAACTTATGAGGAGATACTAGCTAAATTAGATTTATTTACATTAGAAAAGAGGCGTCTAAGAGGGGATATGATAACTATATACAAATATATTCGGGGACAATACAAGGAGCTTTCAAAAGAACTATTCATCCCACGGGAAGTACAAAGGACTCGGGGGCAACCCTTAAGGTTGGAGGAAAGGAGATTTCACAGCAACAAAGGAAAGGGTTCTTTACGGTAAGGACAGCTAAAATGTAGAATTCATTACCCATGGAGACTGTGATGGCAGATACAATAGATTTGTTCAAAAAAAGGTTGGACATCTTTTTAGATAGGAAAGGTATACAGAGATATACCAAATAAGTATTTATGGGAAGGATGTTGATCCAGGGATTAATCCGATTGCCAATTCTTGGAGTCAGGAAGGAATTTATTTTCCCCCTTATGAGATATCATTGGATGATGTGACTCTGGGGTTTTGTTTGCCTTCCTCTGGATCAATAAGTGTAGATATATGATAAAATATCTGTTGTCTAAATTTAGCATAGGTTGAACTTGATGAACGGAAGTCTTTTTTTCAACCTCATATACTATGTAACTATGTAACTATATAAAAAGCAAGAGAAACCCTTAGTGAATTGAATTTCTCCGCAAAGCTGGTTCTGCATTAGGTACCCAGGTACCATCACCCCAGCTCATCCGAACTTGGACCCACCATACCCCACTCCAGACCCAGCTCACCATACCTCAGAACCATTCCATCCTATTTCAGACCCAGCTCACCCCAACTTGAACTCATCACACCCCACTTGTAAGGTTATGGTCCAAGGTTTTGCTGGAACTTGCCCTTATATGGCCATTGTGGCCATCTTGGATTTGGGAAGTGTAACAGGGGACTTATTCCTGTTCACAAAGGTGCCTCTAATCCAGCAGTGTGGTGGTTAACTGCTGGTAGCAAATTAACTAGCACACCTGCCTGATTACAGGTAGTAGAAAAAGCCTGCCTTTGAGACAGGAAGTAACTCCTCCCTAGCTCTGACTGAGAGCTGACCTTTGGAGAGACAGAGCAGAGGTTCTTGAGTCCCAGGAGAGACTGACCAAAAGAAACCCAGATCTCTGGAGCTGAGCGGTCTTGAGCTCTGCACAGCAGAGCTGAATTCAAGACACAGGGAAAACTACTGCACCTGAAGCTGAACCAGGAAGTGAGATTTTCCCTCAAAGAAACAGATAAGACTTTTATTCTTAAGAGACTGCTTATATCTGCTTATTTTCATGCTATATGTTTTGGGGCTGCGAGAACTGCTTGACTAAGGGAGGTGTGAACTAATTGCATAGGATTTCACTAGAAATACTCCCAAGTGAATAGAAGCTTTGTTCCCCCCCCTGTGTGTGGATAATTTCCTGATGAAAAGGAACAGGCACAATAAAGCCTATTATAATTTCACATTATAAAGCCTCCTAATTGTGTACCTTTGTGAACGTCCGTCCACATGAAGCCTCCTATTTAAGACTGCACTTTCCATCAGGAAATTGCCAAGAAAATGTTCCTGTTTGTCAGCAGTTCCAGACATGTTACTTTGAAAGTCCTGTCCTATTGCCCATGGATTGCCTGTTGCTGACTCCTGCCTGTGACCCAGACCTTGCACCTTACCGCATGCCTTGAATTTAGCCTGTGACATGACTTTGCACATCTTCAACCTATAAGACCAAACCAGAAAATATACCAGCACTCCTAGATAGGGGAAGTGTGGTTGGTTCACTAGGGGAGGAGTTATATAAAAGAACATAGAATTTAAAGTTTACTGCATCCAGGTGGAGGCAGAGAGCCAAAGAATCCCTAGATTGTATGCACTATATAACACACACAAAGGAAATACAAAATAACGGCACAATTGCAGAAGGTATAATGAGTAACAGCCAAATATAGTATATACTCTTATAACAAGAAATTCCCCAAACAAACTCAGTGGAGAAATTATTTGACTAAAAACAATTTATTAATACATTATGCATAAAATGAATGAGGTGAAAAAAACACCTATAGGCAACGATACTTCTGTTCGGTAATGCACATGGGGAATCAACTACTGAGGGTGTTGTGACTGACTGATGTCTATTGAGAAGAGTCCTGTAGAAAGAGTAACTGAATGTATCTAAGAATTCTGTGTACCAGCAAGGGATGGACACCTACTGCTGCGACACACTTTATTCGAGCAAATACCCAGTATGTACCTGGCAGATACCTGGAATCCGCCGCTCTTCACCTCAGACAAGCCCCGTTGCGTTTGCCTTCCCAGCCATGGTTCATGCCTGGCTGACGGGCGGCTGATCTGTTAAATGATAATGATTAGGATTTAATAGGCTGCAATGCTTCGCGTGTCTACCAGATGGCATAAATTCTTGAATTGTAATGCAGTATATATATATATATATACTGTGCAGTATTGCAGCCAGCGGGAATAAAATGCTTCAATCCCTGCCTGGAAAATAACGCAATGCACTCGGGCAGAAAACAGTCACAAACCTCAATACACCCGAGTATACCCGAATTCGTGGGACTAGTCGAGTTCGAATAAAGTGTGTCGCCAGTGTATTGTACACTATATAGCATCAGGAAGAGGATTCCTCTAACGATAGGGGTATGATGTATTGTAACCCTAAATGGACACTATTGGTGAGAGATTTACAATGTATCTCTAAGAGGTAACTAGAGATAGAGCTATGGTGTGAAGTTGCAGGGAGCTCAAAGTGTAGCAGACTCTGGGCTCTTCATAGAGGATCGGTAAGTCGGATAGGTGCTCAGTGCAGTACATTGGTGTATGTACCTCTGAAAGTCAAAATAAGCAGAGCTGGTCCATTAACCTTTCCCTAGTTATCTTGTTCTATTGGCCCTGCAGGTATGGTTATACAACGGGTTCAAAGTAGATTGGTAGGATGGGCAGTAAAATCTTGTGGGGACTCTGGCTCTCTGCCTTCACCTGAATGCAGTAGATATCAATTCTATGTTGCTACCTCTACCACCTATCTTGATCCTCTGCTTGCATCCTAATTATGATAACTATAAATAGGACTCTGTCCCTTGGCTCTGGTTGGTGAATACTGTATATACACCTACCTTAGCCCTGTGGGTTCGTTCCATGATCTGAGACCAAGTATCGTTATACCACTCCAGACCCATCTCGCCCCACCTTGAATCAATCACACTCCAATCTAGACCCAGCTCCCCCCACACCAGACCCAGCACACCTTCCCCCTGATCAAGTGCAAATTAACTTGGACCCAGCATGCCAAAATTCAGACACAGCCCATCACACCAAGAATCAAGCTCCTGTCTAAGTATAACTGCTGCCTTGTTCAGGGGTTGCATTGCATTGTTTCTTTGAGGGGACAATTGTGGTGCTGGAACACCTTTCACACCTGATGAAAAATCTGCCACTGATTTGTGCACAAGTTCCTGAGCAGGAGCAAAGACTGGAATAAATGTCCAAAATGATTTTCCCTGAGTAAATGTATGGACCATATTGCGAGGCACATGGATGGTCTCTATACGCTTGTGGATAGACTGCTGCAAGAGAGACAATGACATCTGTAGGAAGCCTCATCCCTTCCCCCTCCCCCACTCTCATGTGCCTCCAAGCAATACCCAAATTCTGGGAATCCCATACAGCTTGATCATATCATCCTGCTCATTCAGAGGCATGAAATCGTGCCTATGACCCCCAATGCTACTGAGAATGACTTGTAAGAAAGTGGCATATCTACCACTTACTTGTGTCCATTTGCCAAAGCACACCTGTGCCAACTGAGCCACAGATGCGTAAATGCACCTGTATCACAGTCAGTGGGGATCAAGTAGGTGACACTCCTCCTTCCATAATACCCACAGAAACTTTGGAAAGATATGCTACATGCTACAGGGGACAGCCACATTGATTTCCCAATTAATCATCAAACATCATGTACCTTTTCAACTTTATGCTGAGAGGGTCAAAAATATGAACTTTGTTTTCTCCCACGGCAAGAAGGCAATACCTAACATTTTAACGAGAGCTATTTTAGATGCACTTGGTAAGCAGTATAAAAACTGCACATTTCAAGAAAGTAAAAGACACAATTAATGGACTATTAAAGCATCTGAGGACTGTGGGCTGCAGTTATCAGTGACTGAAATTGATGAAATATGAAACGTTTTAAATTTGTAAACACAGTTTATTCTTTAATATTGGGGGTGCCACTTAGTAGTGTTCAAGTGGAGTAGTTTGTGCTTGCTCTTTTTAAATAATGTTGCTTTTGATTTCATGCAACACTCCACAGATGCCATTGTTTTAATCCTCGTTTCATCCTTGTTTTGCAGATCCTGAAGGTTTTTCAATGTCATAACCTTGTTCGTGAAGAAACCATATCGAGCAACACAGACCATCACCATTGGATAATTAAGGTAACAACTGCTTTTTTGGCATCTCTTTGCATTGTAACTCTTTCACATTAATTGCATTAATTCAATGACACATACAGTATACATTATGCATTTCATCCAGAAGGTGTAGAGTGCTCATGCGCAGTAATTGTAATGAAATGCATACTGTATGCCTTTCATTAAATTGATATATACCTGTGCCATGCATGGCCAAAAAAAGCAATGCAACACATATGCGTTCTATATAATATTCATTATATATAGTGTGCATGCACAGTTGTGTTCCGACAAAGCAGTACAATGTTTAATTAATGCATTTATTTCTTCATTAGAGACATGTTGGTGAAAGAAGATTGTACAGTAATTTTTTCCCAAGTCATTGTTATTTTTGTTATTGTATAAAGCAATACATATTTGCACACTTCTTACATGTATAGTACAATATATGTAAACTGTAATTTGCTTAAATAAATATGTCCTAATTTATAAAGGCTGGGTTTTGTATATGAAGTTTCCTAGCATTGAAAGTGTGTTAGGCAATAAGGCGTGGGTTAGATTACACAACACAGTACAAAATGTGCTTTACTGCAGCAATAGCATGCAACACAGACAGAGCTCAGTGCTACATCCAAAGACACCAATACACGGTACAGTGCCTATATATATATATATATATAGTCAATGGAGAGTAGTTGGCACTCACGTGTATGCAGAAAAGGGTAGGTGCATGTCCCTTAGCAGTAGTTAACAGGCAGGGGTGTTCCTCATAGCACTGGTGCAGCCGCAGCAACGCAGTAGGAACGAGACAACACTCAGAGGTAATTTTCAAAAAGATTGTAATAGAGTAGGTGCCACCTACTCTAATACAATCTTTTTGAAAATTACCTCTGAGTGCTGTCTCGTTCCTACTGCGTTGCTGCGGCTGCACCACTGCTGTGAGGAACACCCCTGCATATATATATATATATATATATATATATATATATATATATATATATATATATATATATATATATATATATATATATATATATATAAAGAGAGAGATAGATAGATAGATAGATAGATAGATAGATATCTTTTGAATAAAATGGTCTTTTAGTTTAACTCTTTGGCCAAAGTGAAAAGATATCTATCTATCTATCTATCTATCTATATATTTAGGCACTTTACCGTGTATTGGTGTCTTTGGATGTAGCACTGAGCTCTGTCTGTGTTTCATGTTCTGTCTCTGGTTTTAAATACATCTGTACCCTCCTTTTCACAAGCACACACCACCCTCTTCTTATATACTTCACATTCACCCTCACACATCATACAAACCGTTTAACTCCACAAATACCACGTGTATCCCCTTCTTACACAGTGGACTCACCATCTTTCTTAATCATAACCACCATATTCATTCCCCTTTTTTTTTAGTTACACCACACAACTTCCCCACCCTACAAAAGCACTTCCCGTCACCTCTCTACACAAAGTCATCACACTGTCCTCCCCACACAGTCCTCTCACCATCCCACACATCTCAAACAAGTCAGCTGCTCAGTGAGTGCATTCGGCATTATCTGAATATGAAGAGGTTACGCTGTCTTCTCTGTGTCTTGCTGAGAAAGGAGAGATGGAATGCAGTCTGTACATCTCCAAGCGGAATGCTGGAAGTGCCCACGAACAACCAGAAGTTGAGCTTTTTCCAACTGGAGCCACAGTACACCAGGTTTCCTCGGCAACCTGGTTGAGAAACACTGCTTTGTTTATAAAGCACCTATACAGCATTTCTAATTGCTGCACAGGTCTTCCACATGGCTTTTTTAAATAGTGATTCCTTTATCAATGACATGTACTGTATGCAATGTATGTATCTATACTGTGTAGCAAGGTCACCTGATGGCTACTATTCTGCCCTTGGGCTGGCAGTAAACCCTGGTACAATCAGGTTGCCAGTAGTTGCTATGGCGTTTCCCCCCTCCGAGGAGCTGCATTTGAGTTACAGCGGGAGGTGGTGACATCAGGACTGGGCATGACCAATCATGAGCCAGACCTGGTGCCCTCCTACTTCAGCACTTTAAGGCAAGGCCAGCCTAAATTTAGTAGTGTCCTTCTCCCACTGAGGAAGGCAGGTCACACAACTGGGAGCCTGAGATTGGGGCCTTCCTTTGTACTCTTCCCTCCGGGGGAGATTGAGTGTAGACCTTATCGCTGCCTCTGCTAGGGAGGTGGGGAAGAGCTAGGACAGCTGCGGGTGCCCTTGGCCTGTAGTGGTGGTCCAGTGACCATCCTTCAGTGAGAGCTGAGAGTACTGCACCGGGCAGAAGCTTGCCGTGTAACTGTGCTGTACAGAAGACAATAATCCGTTCCTGTTGTTATATACCTCCTGCCTGGTGCGTGACCTTAATGGGGGGAGAGGTAATACGTTCTACCATGGGAGATCACCTTCAGTTCCTGAAGCCTACGGTAGATGTAGGCGCTGCACTTCAAAAGAGATATGTGGGGCATGAACCCCAGAAGCCTAGTCATGTGTCCCCACTACCATCGGCAGATGACTCAGCCCTCCTGGTCCCAGCAGGAATATGCACCATACACCGCACTAATGGACAAATCTCACACCAAGTGGGGGAGACACCGTTACAACTGTATATCTATGTAGTGTGTAAATGAATATACTGTATACATAGTTATCCTCAACCGCAAGAAAGGAGACAAAGAAGACCTCAATAGCTAGAGACCAATCAGTCTTCTTCCAATCACTGGCAAGATTTTTTATGAAGATACTCAGTAATCTGCTGCAAGAGATCCTGGACTTTGCCCAAACTAGAGAACAAGTGGGATTGTGCAGTGAATAGCATACAATGGATCACATCCAAGTCATACAAGAAGTAATTTCCCAAAGTAATGAATACGATACACCACGCAGTTTAGCATTCATAGATTAAGAAAAAGCGTTTGATTTTGTCTAAATCTCAACGTAGATGTTTTATGAAGACAGTGTTGAAAAAGCGTACATGTACATTGATATTATAAAGAATATTTATGAAAATGCCATATCACCCTTTAGATTACATGAATATACAAGCAAGATAAGTGATCAGCAAGGGAGTGCGACAGGGAGACACTAGATCACCAAAGCTTTTCACAGCAACACTTGAAGAATTGTTTAAGATAGTAGCTTGGGAAGAAATAGGAATCAAAATCAATGGTGAAAATTAGAGTGATCTACGATATTCAGATAACATTTTTTGCCACAAGTCTAGAAGAATGCTAAAAAGGTTGGAGGAGATTTTAAACTAGGATGGAGGGGGAAGGGGAATGAAACAGATAATGAACTAAATGGAATAGATGAGGGTACAAGGTGGTATGGAGGTAGAAGGGGGGCAAGTGCAAGTTTGACAAGCAGTGAGATACCCATAATAAATAGAGATAATACTAGAAAACTTTTAAAGACTAAACCAAGTAGGAGCAGAAAAGAAGGAGCAGATAAGATAATAGTACAGGCTGAAAAAAACCTGAAATGCATGCTTGCTAATGCAAGAAGCCTGACAGATTAAATGGGGGAGCTTGAATTAATAGCTACAAGGGAGCAGTATGATATCATAGGCATTACTGAAACATGGTGGGATGAAACTCATGACTGGACAGTTAATTTAGAGGGGTATTCTCTTTTTCGGAAGGATCGAACAAATAGAAGGGGAGGTGGAGTATGTCTATATGTTAAACCAGATCTAAAACCTATTATAAGGGATGATGTCTATGAAGGGAATGATGAAAATGTAGAGACCTTGTGGATAGAAATTAGCAGTGGAGGTAAAAGTATAAAGAAAATGTTTGTGGGAATATGCTATAAACCACCAAATATCTGTGAGATTGAGGAAGCTAAAATACATTTGCAAATGGAGAAGGCATCAAAACTGGGTCATGTTTGCATAATGGGGGATTTTAATTATCCAGACATAGACTGGGGCAATGAGATTAGCGTTACAACAAAAGGAAACAGATTTTTGGGGGTGCTTAAAGATAATTATATGACCCAAATTATTGAGGAACCAACCAGGAGAGGGCAGTTCTGGATTTGGTCATATCAAACAATGTAGAAGTAATAACAAATATTCAAGTCCTGGAACATTTGGGTAACAGTGATCATAACATGGTCTCATTTGAAATAAATTATCAAAAAACAGATTACTTGGGTTCAACAAAGACTTTAAACTTTAGAAAGGCAGATTTTAATAAACTGAGGTCTAATCTAGTAGTAATACAATGGGATGATGTTTTTGCAGGGAAAAATGTAGAAGATAAATGGGCAGTCTTTAAAACATTGTTAGAAAAACACACTTATCAGTGTGTACCCTTGGGTAATAAGTATAAAAGAATTAAGTCAAAACCAATGTGGCTAAATAAACAGGTAGGGGAGGAAATGGACAAGAAGAGGAAGGCGTTTAGATTCTTTAAGTCAGAAGGGACAGAGACATCGTATCAGAATTACAAGGAATGTAACAAAAATTGCAAAATGGCAATCAAATTAGCAAAAATGGATAATGAAAAAAGGATTGCAATAGAAAGTAAGGTCAACCCTAAAAAGTTCTTTAAGTACCTTAATAACAAAAAATTGAGAAAAGAAAATATAGGACCCTTTCAGTGTGAGATGGGTAGGCAGATTATTGGAGATAAGGAAAAAGCAGAGGTATTAAACAAATTCTTTGCCTCTGTGTTTACCAGGGAAGAATCAGGTTCAATAGTAGTGCCACAGGAGGAAGCCACAACCTCCATATTAATGAACAATTGGTTAACTGAGGAAGAAGTTCATAAGCGACTTGAAAAAATTAAAGTAAATAAGGCACCAGGCCCCGATGGCATACATCCAAGAGTTCTCAAGGAGTTAAGCTCAGTAATAGCAAAACCATTATATTCAAGGACTCCATTTCCACAGGCTCAGTACCACAAGATTGGCGTAAAGCAGATGTGGTGCCTATATTTAAAAGGGAGCTAGATCACACCCAGGGAATTACAGACCTGTAAGCCTGACTTCAATAGTAGGGAAACTACTTGAAGGTTTAATACGGGATAATATTCAGGAATACCTAATGGAAAACAAAATTATTAGTAATAGTCAGCATGGATTTATGAAGGATAGATCTTGCCAAACTAACCTTATTTGTTTCTTTGAGGAGGTAAGTAGGAATTTAGACCAGGGTAATGCAGTTGATGTGGTCTACTTAGATTTTGCAAAGGCTTTTGATACAGTTTCACACAAGAGGTTGGTGTACAAAATAAAGAAAATAGGACTCAGTAATAATATATGCACCTGGATTGAAAACTGGTTAAAGGACAGACAACAGAGGGTTGTCATAAATGGAACTTTTTCAGGTTGGGCTAAAGTCGTGAGTGGAGTACCTCAAGGATCGGTACTGGGACCCCTGCTTTTTAACTTGTTTATTAATGACCTTGAGGTTGGGATCGAGAGCAAAGTCTCCATCTTTGATGATGATACTAAATTGTGTAAGGTAATAGAATCAGAGCAGGATGAAATTTCTCTTCAGAAGGACTTGGAGAGACTTGAAACGTGGGCAGGTAAATGGCAAATGAAGTTTAATACAGATAAATGTAAGGTTATGCATTTGGGATGCAAGAATAAAAAGGCGACTTACAAATTAAATGGAGATATATTGGGGGAATCCTTGATGGAGAAGGATTTAGGAGTGCTTGTAGACAGCAGGCTTAGCAATAGTGCCCAATGTCATGCAGTAGCTGCAAAGGCAAACAAGATCTTATCTTGCATCAAACGGGCAATGGATGGAAGGGAAGTAGACATAATTATGCCCCTTTACAAAGCATTGGTAAGACCACACCTTGAATATGGAGTACAATTTTGGGCACCAATCCTAAGAAAAGACATTATGGAACTAGAGAGAGTGCAGAGAAGAGTGCAGAGAAGGGCCACCAAATTAATAAAGGGGATGGACATTCTAACTTATGAGGAGAGGCTAGCTATATTGGGTTTATTTACATTAGAAAAGAGGCGTCTAAGAGGGGATATGATAACTATATACAAATATATTCAGGGACAATACAAGGAGCTTTCAAAAGAACTATTCATCCCACGGGCAGTACAAAGGACTCGGGCCATCCCTTAAGGTTGGAGGAAAGGAAATTTCACCAGCAACAAAGGAAAGGGTTCTTTACAGTAAGGGCAGTTAAAATGTGGAATTCATTACCCATGGAGACTGTGATGGCAGATACAATAGATTTGTTCAAAAAAAGGTTGGACATCTTTTTAGATGGGAAAGGTATACAGGGATATACCAAATAAGTATACATGGGAAGGATGTTGATCCAGGGATTAATCCGATTGCCAATTCTTGGAGTCAGGAAGGAATTAATTTTTCCCCTTAATGGGGTTTTTTGTTTGCCTTCCTCTGGATCAATAAGTAAGTATAGATATAGAATAAAGTATCTGTTGTCTGAATTTAGCATAGTTGAACTTGATGGACGTACGTCTTTTTTCAACCTCATCTACTATGTAACTATGTATGTAACTATGTAACATCCAGCTACAAATTGGAAAACTCTCCATAACAAGAACTGCAAGATTGTGGGCCTCCATATGAATATCAGAAAGACTAAAGTGATGTTCAACAAATGTGTGAAGTCTGCAAAGACCAAAATAAATGGAATAGAACTAGAAGTAGACAAATACTATAGGGGCCTATGCACTAAGCACCGATAAGCTACTTATTGACGTCTTATTAAGATATTTTATGTACTGTATGTTATGGTGGTATAGGGGTTGTTGGGGGCACAGGGGGTGGGTGTGTTGTATATTGCAATGTTTATTGGGGGCAATTATCCCCAATAATTAGGCTATTGTACCTTAACCCCTTCATTGCCTTAGTGGATAGCATATTCATGTATTCGGCGGCCATCTTTTAACACCTGGCACATATATATATATTTATAATATACTAAAATATAGAGGTAAAGGCAAAATAATTAAGTTAACAGAAGGATATTGCTGAAAACTGGTCTGTGTTTAATATCACATTCATACCTAAAGGCAACAAAGCCAATGCAATGGAAACTAAGATTGTTTGTATGGATTAGTAGGCTTTTTATCCATAAACTATTAACCCAGCAACAACAAAATTGTGCTTTGTAGACAGAAAAAATGAAGCAGAAAAAAACACAAGGAACTGTAGAAACTGATTCTGAAAATGGAGAACAGAAAGCTTTGTTATATGATAAGAACATGTTTCTTATGAGATTTATTATTCCACTTAGCCCAAAAAGAAACCAACCATAGACGTTCACCACATTCACATATAAAGTTTCTTATTTCAGTGCAGTGCACAGCTTTACAAATCTATGGATTGATAGTTTCACAGGGCAACAGTCACTCTTTTGCAGTATTTGCTGATATAAATATAAAAGCTTTATTTTAAAGGATAAATAAGAAGTACTATTATCTGAACTGGGTAAAATTTAACATCCTTGTGGTTTCTGGAAAAAAAATTATGTGCCTGCTGGCTTTTCAATAAAAATCAATTATGCCTTAAATGTGAGCAGTAGTCAACATACTATAGACTATAAATTCAATTTCATACTCAGAAATATGGATTAGCTGAACTTGATGCCCTTCCATTGATTTCAGAACGCAAAACCTGATAAAATAAATAATAGTAAGAAACTCTCTGACACTCTACATCAAGTTACGGATTTCCATATTATTTTTGTAAGAACTTTGCAGCCAGCATAAAATTCTTCTTGTGAAATATGCATGAATAGATATTACATTGCTGAATCATTTCAATACTGCACATATACAGTAATAGATATTTAGAATGTGGGGGGCGGTTAAATGTGAGGTGCAGAATATATTGAAAACAATTACTATTGTTCACTAGACAACAGCAGACCAACTATACAAAGTTAAGAACATTTAAGAAGAATGTGGTCAGTATAGATGGAAGCTGTCCCCGCAGTCAGGAATACAGTAGTCATTCTAACACAGCAAACTCAACCACCAGTAAAGTTAGTAATGTTATATATTTTATTACAAAATATTCTCTTTAAAGTTTTCTGAAAATCAGACTACTGTTGTTTAATCAGAAAGAAACGCAGAGTATTATTCAGGAAAAGCATAAAGTCTAAATCTGTTAAACTCTCACTTTTAAAAATTCTACTTCATAAGTCCTTAGAGTTTCTGAAGCATCATTGTTTACCTTGCATGAAAATGTTGATAGTGCACATTGATGAGGAATTTTATCACATTAAGCTTTCATACTTTTTTTTAGGGGTTGTCCTGATAGTTTAGCTTGGAAAATTTGCTGCATGTTCAGCAAAGCCTTGTTTATGAAAGTACAAACCCAGCAATGCCACCAGACCAAGCACATTTCAAACTGATTGCTAGAGATCAGCAAACAGGATATGGATCAGAAGAACATCCGCTCCAGGAAAAAAGGTAAGGCGCTCACCAGCAAAAGAGGGTAAAAATCAACTTTATTGGACTACATAAAAACAAAAGAAACAAACAGTGCTAACTACTCTCCCACGTGTTTCACGCCCACTGTGGCGCTTTCTGTGGCTATGGTTAAAGCTGTGACCATGCAGCAAGCTTAAGCCTATAGGGAACCATGTTAAAAATGGTTTGAAGCAAAAGGTGACACTGTGTGCCCATTTGCATGTCATTTCCCAGAATCCCATGCTGCAGTGGAAGTGCTCTGTGCTGGGTGATAATGGTGAAAGGCGAGTTGCAGACCTGCCTAAGACATGCAAATGAGCACACAGGAATATTTCCATTTGCTATATGCTTTGCTGTGGAGGGTTTTGTCACTTTTTTTACCCACCATAACTTAACTAATTATATATATATATATATATATATATATATATATATATATATATATTAAACACACAAACCCAGCAAGCTCAAACGCCCACACCCTCCTAATATTGACTATATGTAATGCCACATAGAGTGCAACTGGGCTGTGGCACATGAATATAGGAAAACACAGGGGGGCATCATTTCTTGTAATTATTACCATGTATGTTTTGTCATTTGGATGTAGCACTGGGCACCCCCTGTGTTTTCCTATATATATATATATATATATATATATATATATATATATATATATTTGTGTGTGTGTGTGTGTGTGTGTGTGTGTGTTAAATCCACAGAGTTACTCCTTTCTTCTAAAGCATTTGATAGGAATCATTGTTCTGGTATCTATTATCAGGGTACAGAAAGTGCTGTATCTGATATAGGTTTGTACATGTTCATTTGACTATTGTCTTCATCTTTTTCATTGTCATGTTGAGTTGTTTCATATATTTGTGTTATGCTCAGAATTTTATTGTTTCCTTCCAGGATGGAATATCTCCTTCTCTGAAATATACATTCACATACAGTATATTAAACTATAAGACTATGCACTTTAAAGGTCTTCTGAGAATACTATATTGCTGCTGTCTGGCCTTCCTGCCTCTCACCTGTCTCCCCTACAATCTATCCTAAACGCTGCTGCCAGAATCACTCTACTATTTCCGAAATCTGTCTCAGCGTCTCCTCTACTTAAATCGCTCTCCTGGCTTCCTATCAAATCCCGTATCACACATGCAATTCTCCTCCTCACTTTTAAAGCTTCACACTCTTCTTCTCCTTCTTACATCTCAGCCCTAATTTTTCACTATGCACCATGCCGACTCTTGCGTTCTTCTCAAGGATGTCTTCTCTCTACCCCCTTTGTATCTAAAGCCCTCTCTCGCCTTAAATCTTTCTCACTGACTGCCCCACACCTCTGGAATGCCCTTCCCCTCAATACCCGACTAGCACCCACTCTATCCACCTTTAAGACCCACCTTAAGACACACTTGCTTAAAAAACATATGAGTAGCACCGTAGATATTACTAGACACATGATACATAAAGCTTGGCCCCCTGCAGAAGCACTTACCAAAATGCCCTCCTACTGTCTCTGTACGTTCCTCCTACATACCAATTAGATTGTAAGCTCCTCGGAGCAGGGACTCCTCTTCCTAAATGTTACGTTTATGTCTGAAGCAGTTATTCCCATGACCTGTCATTTATATTATTTGTTTTTATATGATTACCACATGTATTACTACTGTGAAGCGCTATGTACATTAATGGCGCTATACAAATAAAGACATACAAAACAATGTGGCCAGGTCACCCTGTGTCCCCTTACTTCCAGCTGCGGCTGCAACTAGCAGCAGAGGCTGGGGAAAGTGCTGGGAGGTGTCCGGGTGCATCCAGAAGGTGCCGGTAGTATGCAGGGAGTGGCGCTGCGGACGGTGGAGGGGCAACCGGGATGCTGGAAGTCACGGTGGCTCCCTTCGCAGGGAACCGCCATCTTGAATGTACAGTTCGCGCATGCGAAATGATAACCCAATCTACGGCAGCCATCTTGGTACACCTCACGCATGCGCAGGAGGCATTGCAAGTGGCGACCATTGCTGACATAGCTCCGTAAGGGAACTACAACCCCCAGCAGTCACATATGCAGCCTTTATGCAGGATCAGGTAGTACACAGCATCCAATAGGGCGCCAGGATTTCCCTTCTCAGAGAATTGTTAAATTTGGTGCCCTGCGAGCCACACCAGTTGGAGCTGGCACGCAGAGAGGTGAGGGTGTGTGTGCAGGGTGTCTGTGGCCCCTGCACTAGGCCAGAGATCCCCTTATAGGCCCCAGCTAGGCCTCGACTCCCACTAGTTTGTGGATAATACAGGGACAGCCCCTATAAATAGGGATATTGCCCCTGTATTGTGAACAGTGTCAGGGACACAGCAAGAAGATGCCGCGCAATACCAGTGGCCTGTGATCTGGGACCAGACCACCCCACAAATAGAGACTCTCTTCATTGTGGGACCCCCCACCACCCCACGTGGAGGCATGCACCTTTGCTGACGGGCGAAAGTGTGGGACAGAAGGGCCATCATCTCAAGTCATCAGTACCAGGTGCTAAGTCATCAAGTGCACCAACTATACTGTACACACTGTGGGCAGTGCTGGCACACACTTCAGGGTGGGTTGGCTACTGTGGTCACCAGGTTGGTTAGGTGCCCAGGGCACCTCAGTACGTTGGGGTACACTCTCACCGGGGTGCAGACTACAGCTGCAGCGGCCGTTATTCTAAAACTTCACGGCGCAAATTTTATGTGCTCTGCTGTACTCCACGCAGCATGAACACGGCCAATTGCCCCAGGCACTTGCGCTTATCGCGATTGCTTTGTTGAATTTCATGGATTCTGTTTTTTTGGGTGCAATGAAATGAATGAATTGCAATGTGTACAGCACTGTGCTACGGTATCAATTTAAGGTGTTTAAAAACCAAAACTCTAAAATGCCAGTTTCTGCACACGCCGCACTCGCGTCTTAAGACGTGACAGGGGTATTCCAAGCGGTACACCGGGCGAAGTTTTAGAATAACGGCCACTGCAGCTGTAGGTGGTTGGACAGGGGAATACGGTGTGTGATTAAGGCCTTGCGAAGCCTTAGCTATATGTATTATCGTGTTATCTATTGCATGTCAGTAAACCTGTTATTATATACACTGTGTGTACTTATTCTATTGGGTCTTTTGAAGGGGTTATCCAGCGCTGACAGGATCCCTCACAGGTGGAGGCGCTATCACGGATGGATCAGGTACACCATAGGCTGCCAACAGCGGAGGTTCAGGCCTCCTGTGAGCCGCAGGTAAAGTACCACACACACACTCAGTAAACGCGACATCTCCCATAGGGTGGGGGAAACAGCACTACATTTGGAGGCGCTGCGGAGATTCTGACCTGAGGAGCCCAAATTAGCAGTTAAATTAGTAAAGCAAACAAGACACCATGTTTGCACTCTACCAGCAAGAGGTCCACGACTAGGCTTAGAATGCCACGTGCCCCCGCGCCACGTGGTCGCTGTGGGAGGAGTCCCCTCCCTTACGTCCATAACTGTGTCCGTGACTACGCGAGAAACTCTCCTGGTCTGGCCGAAGCCAGGATCCTCGGTCGGAAGTACGACACTAGGTATCATTGGAGTGCCGTACTATTGGGCAAGAAATTGCCTAGAAGATGCTCCTCAGGCCCTAAATAAATCAGAGGCTCTGCCTGAGGGTTTCCAATTTGTATACCCTGGGCTATCACTCCCTGTTGCCGCGTCCACCCCGGGACTCTCCTCAAAGGTCTCCTATCCGGCTGAAGCATCCACCTCCTCCTACACCCCTGGGGAATGGAGGACTAAAGCCCCAGTCTCAAGTACACCCACCAGGGCAGACACTCATACCCAGGATAACCTTCAATCCAAGTGTCCTGCTAGTGCTCTGACAGGGTCAAGATTGAGTACCACACTGGACGATGACCTCTGGGAAGAAATCGCTGGACCAGGGATGCGGGCTATGAGCTCAATCGCAGCCATCATGGCTTCTCAGAACTGAGTGTCACATATTCCTTGGGATGCCAATCCAAGTCTCTCCCTGCTGCCTCTTTTCACCCAGATGGCATGCACATCACCCCAGACACGATCATCACCTGGAAAGATCTGGTGCAGTACCAAATACGGGATCCAGTGGCTGGAGCTATCCACCAGGCCTTCCAGCAAAACAAACCCTCATTGATGAAACATGCTCCAAGCGACACAGTTACAGTACTAATGCGTGAAATGGACGAGTTCAAAATCGATAAGGGTCTACTATATCGGGTGGTTCAATACGACAACCACCCAGATAGAAGGCAGCTGGTTCCACACAGGAACCTACAACATATGGTCCTAAGATCGCTACACGACGACTGTAGGCATATTGGAGTGGACAAGACCTTTGGCTTAATATGAGACCGGTTCGTCTGGCCTTGGATGAGACAGAGTGTAGAACACCATTGCCGCTGATTCTCGTGGTGCATCCAATGGAAGACACTCCCTACTAGAGCCGCTCCAATGGCTCAACTGAAAGGTAAGGGTCCCCTGGACCTGGTATGCATGGACTTCCTATATATCGAACCAGATGCCAGAGGTATCGGCAATGTACTCGTGATCACGGATCATTATTCCGCTATGTCCAAGCCTTCCCCACCAAAGACCAGAAAGCCATCACAGTGGCTAAGATCCTGTGGGAACGGTACTTCATACAGACTACAGAATCGCCTACACTCAGATCAAGGGTGGGACTTTGAAAGCAAGATCATCGGGAGTTGCTGATATTACTGAACATCACCAAGTCCTGAACGACTCCTTACCATCTAAAGGGAGATGCTCTGCTGGACAGGTAAAACCGGACCCTCCTCCACATGCTCGTCACCCTAAAGTGTTCTCAGAAGAATGAGTGGAGTAAACACGTGGAGACCTTGGTGCATGCCTATAACTGCTCCCGCCACAAATCTATGGGATTCACTGCCTACTTCCTATTCGGGCGAGAAGCACGGCTTCCTGTAGATATACGTTGAAGGGTAACTACCGACAGGGTACCCAACAGGATGCACTTCAAGTTCGTACAGCGACTCCAAGAAAGATTATACTGTATATGCTGTATGTACGTATTGTATTGGGTCCTGTGAATGGGTTATCCAGCTCTGTCAGGATCCCTCACAGGTGGAGGCGCTGTCACTGGACGTACCCAGGCTCTCAGAAGTGGAGGTTCAGGCCTCCTGTGAGCCACAGGTAAAGCACCACACACACACACACTCAGTAGCCAGCACGTCTCCCATTGGGTGGGGGGAAACAGCTCTACAACTACTTAAAAAGAGCTATCTCACTCTCATTTACGTAGTATCATTTGTTTGAATGTAGATATTATTGCTTACTGGTTTCTAGGCAACTAACTATGATGTCATTATGCCATGATAGCAGTTGTGTACCACATAACTGATGGTGGGTGGAAAGTTTAGGGTATTTTTATTGCTGGTGTTGAATGTGTCAATACTTTACATCTGACAAAGGGAGGTGGCGCTCCTGAAACTGTGTGTATTGGTGCCAAAATGCATCACTCAACTGATTTAGGGTAAGATGGTGTGAATTCCATTCCTAGAGTGTGAAGTCTGTTTCTGTCTGTATCCATATGTGTACAGTATACTCACTCCAGGGGGAACAACCATGAGCAAGCAGCACCTCCATATATATCAGAAAGCATTTTTCTAGTGAAGAGAATGTGCGCCTAGACAACTAGTCTCCTAGGATTTTAACCTATTATGCAGTGTGCAAAGCCGGCTTATCCTATTTTATAAATAAGGCACTTCGCAAACTGTACAACTAGATTTGTAGCATGGAGAGACAGGCTCTTGCGCAATCAGAGAGCGGGAGAGTACACTTCACCACTGACGTGGAGTAGCAGTGAAGTGGTTTGGGACTTCATGACTGTTACTGCACATTAAGTGTGCTTCCCTCTCTCTACTAATCATGTGAAAAGCAAAAAGCATCAAAAGTAGTAATCAGCAACAAGTTCTTTGTGCATGAGAAGTTTCAAAGAAAAGGTGCAAAAGGCGGCTAATATTTTAGCAAAATTACAGATTGTGATTCAGCGTTGGCTAAATCTATGGGGATTTGAGGCTGGGTTTATTGCGGTGGCTTACTGATCCAACTGGATTGCAGCACTAAAACAGGGCAATATTATACTGATTCCTTGTTTAACACATGTACCCAATTAAATAGTAATTTGTTTCCTAAGTCAGTGTAGGGAACTTCAGAGCATGTTGTCGGTTTCACGTAAAATATGTACTTACTTCATCAGATCTACACAGACGATAATGCCCTGTCTAGGCTGCAGAAGCAAAAAAACTTGACCTGTCACCAGCTAAAAATGGAGCTGCCTACCCACTGAAATTTAACATTATACATACTTGAGATTTTCCATGAGCAGCAAAAGGTACTTTGGATTCTATGGTTTTACATATCAGGACATAATAACAATCATGTCTAAAAATTAGCTAAATACAACCTCAGATGAACAAAAACACATGACAAATTACACTGTGTCATGATTTATTTAACAAAAATAAAGCCAGAAAGGAGAAGCCATGTGTGAAAAACTAAGTACACCCTTACTACTTCCATAGGAATTAAGATGCTAAGTAGCAGACAGGTGCTGCTAATCAAATGCCCTTGATTAATTGATCATCAGCAAGTGTGACCACCTCTATAAAAGCCGAAGTTTTAGCAGTTTGCTGGTCTGGAGCATTCAGGTGTGTGTTAACACAATGCCAAGGAGGAATGACATCAGCAATGATCTTAGAGAAGCCATTGTCGCTGCCCATCAATCTGGGAAGGGTTATAAGGCCATTTCCAAACAATTTAAAGTCCATGATTCTACAGTGAGAAAGATTATTCAAACGTGGAAAACATTCAAGACAGTTGCCAATCTTCCCAGGAGTGGACATCCCAGCAAATTCACCCCAAGGTCAGACCGTGCAATGCTCAGAGAAATTGCAAAATACCCAAGAGTTACATCTCAGACTCTACAGGCCTCAGTTAGCATGTTAAATGTTAAAGTTCATGACAGTACAATTAGAAAGCCTCTTCTCTCTAAAAAGAAAATGGCCGCATGGCTTAGGTTTGCAAAGTTGCATCTGAACAAACCACAAGACTTCAGGAACAATGTCCTTTGGACAGATGGGACCTAAGTGGAGATGTTTGGCCATAATGCACAGCACCACGTTTGGCGAAAACGAAACACAGCATATCAGCACAAACACCTCATACCAACTGTCAAGCACGGTGGTGGAGGGGTGGTGATTTGGGCTTGTTTTGCAGCCACAGGACCTGAAAACCTTGCAGTCATTGAGTCGACCATGAACTCCTCTGTATACCAAAGTATTCTAGGGTCAAATGTGAGGCCATCTGTCCGACAACTAAAGCTTGGCCGAAATTGGGTCATGCAACGGGACAATGATCCCAAGCACACCAGCAAATCTACAACAGAAAGGCCGAAAAAGAAAAGAATCAAGGTGTTGCAATGGCCCAGTCAAAGTCCAGACCTCAACCCAATTGAAATGCAGTGGCTGGACCTTCAGAGAACTGTGCATAAACAAATGCCGACAAACTTCAATGAACTGAAGCAACGTTGTAAAGAAGATTGGGCCAAAATTCCTCCACAACGATGTGAAGACTAATAAAGTCATACAGAAAATGATTACTTCAAGTTATTGCTGCTTTAGGTGTTTCTAAAAGCTATTGAACATAAGGTGTACTTAGTTTTCACACATGGCTTCTCCATTTTGGCTTTATTTTTGTTAAATAAATCATGACACGGTGTAATATGTCATGTGTTTTTGTTCATCTGAGGTTGTATTTATCTAATTTTAAGACCTGCTAATGAACAGATGATTGTTATTATGTCCTGATACTGTATGTAAAACCATGGAATTCAAAGAGGGTGTACTTTCTTTTTCACATGACTGTACAGCAGGCCTGCACAACTTGTAAAGCGAGAAGGGCCGAACTACTCCAAGGAAAACAGATTTGGGCCGCACGGGTAAAATCGTCATCATCATCATCATCATCATCATCGTCGTCGTCGTCGTCGTCGTCGTCGTCGTCGTCGTCGTCGTCGTCGTCGTCGTCGTCGTCGTCATCATCATCATAATCCTCATATCTCCTCCAGAACCCCTCATCAATCTCTCCCGCACCCCTCATCATCCTCATATATCTGCCCCAGCACCTCATCATCCTCATATCTCCTCCAGCACCCCTCATCATCCTCAAATCTCCCCCAGTACTCATCTTCATATATCTCCCCCAGAACCCCTCATCCTCATATCTCCCCCTGCACCCCTCATCATCAACCTTTGCGAGACTCACCCTCTATCTAACACCCCCATACACAATACTCCCCCTCCACATAACACACAATACCCCCCTGCAGACCACACACATTCCACCCCCCTGCACCTCACATTACTCTCCCCCCTTCATATCATATCACTCCCCTGCACCTCACATCAACCCACTACACCTCCCCCCTGCACCTCACCTCCCCCCTGCACCTCACCCCCCCTGCACCTCACCTCACTCACTCCCCTGCACTTCACCTCCCCCTGCACCTCACCTCACATCACTCCCCTGCACCTCACCTCCCCCCCTGCACCTCACCTCCACCTCACTCACTCCCCTGCTCCTCACCTCCCTACCCTGCATCTCACCTCCCCCCCTGCACCTAACTTCCACCCCTGCACCTCACCTCCCCCCCTGCACCTCACCTCACTCACTCCCCTGCATCTCACACCCCTACACCAGACCTCCCCCCCTGCACCTCACCCCCCTGCACCTCACCCCCCCATGCACCTCACCTCCCCCCTGCACCTCACCTCCCCCCTGCACCTCACCTCCCCTAGGAGAATGGAAACAAAAGAAAACAGCGCACAACGCCAAATAGTGAAGCAAATTCAACAATATATTATAGAATTAAAAAGGGGGTAATATATCTGCGTACATGAAAAAAGTTGGTGAAAGGCATGTAGTGTGCATCACACTGTTTACCACTCGGCAGCTGTTAACTGTAGAATCGGGTGCTTGCTTCCCTCTGCTGATGCAGCTCAGTTGATTCTGGGGCAGGACGTCAGTCTTTCACTCCCAAGGGGATTTCCCTTCATGCAGCCAGGTTCAGCAGCTGGTACTGGGGCTCGGTGAAATCGCTCCTGCTTCCTGACCGATATGAAGCTGCTCCTGTACCTCGGCAGGTGTATCCTCTGCACAGAGGTTAAAACGCAGCTTGCTGGGGTGCCCTCAGCGTGCCACGATGCCGCTCCGTCGCGGGACGCTGTGTAATGACGTCACTGTCTACACAGCAGTGGTGGATTCAATAGGGAAGTTTGAACAGTCTTACAAAGTCTCTCACAAGTGTCCAAAACAGCACACAGGATGAAAGAAGTAGTTAATTCTACGAAACTAGTTGGATGTAACATTCTATTGCCTTATATCTGCTTACATTGGCCTTTGTCTATGTATTGGCCTGTCCTGTTTTTATTTCATCCTGTGTGCTGTTTTGGACACTTGTGAGAGACTTTGTAAGACTGTTCAAACTTCCCTATTGAATCCACCACTGCTGTGTAGACAGTGACGTCATTACACAGCGTCCCGCGACGGAGCGGCATCGTGGCACGCTGAGGGCACCCCAGCAAGCTGCGTTTTAACCTCTGTGCAGAGGATACACCTGCCGAGGTACAGGAGCAGCTTCATATCGGCCAGGAAGCAGGAGCGATTTCACCGAGCCCCAGTACCAGCTGCTGAACCTGGCTGCATGAAGGGAAATCCCCTTGGGAGTGAAAGACTGACGTCCTGCCCCAGAATCAACTGAGCTGCATCAGCAGAGGGAAGCAAGCACCCGATTCTACAGTTAACAGCTGCCGAGTGGTAAACAGTGTGATACACACTACATGCCTTTTACCAACTTTTTTCATGTACGCAGATATATTACCCCCTTTTTAATTCTATAATATATTGTTGAATTTGCTTCACTATTTGGTGTTGAGCGCTGTTTTCTTTTGTTTCCATTCTCCTAGTGTGTGTGGGGTGCTGAGCCACCCCTGCGTTTACAGCTGCAGACGCCATTATCCCCAACACGGTTATGTGGCACTTATTATTTAATGTATAATTATCTCACTGTGGGAGTTGTGGTTTAATTTTTTATAATTTTTTTATCACTTAATTGATGGTATAGTCACTGCACTGTATATATTTATACATTTAAACTTTATAGGTAGTTAGGTAGTAGCGCACAGTTTTGTTTTTTGTTTTTACCTCACCTCCCCCCCTGCACCTCACCCCCTGCACCTCACCCCCTGCACCTCACCCCCCTGCACCTCACCTCCCCCCCCTGCACCTCACCTCCACCCCTGCACCTCCCCTCCCCTGCACCTCACCTCACCTCACTCACTCCCCTGCACCTCACCTTCCCCCCCCTGCACCTCACCTTCCCTCCACCACCCCCGCACCTCACGGCGGCAGAGCAGGCAGGACTAAAACACTTGTGCAGTCCTGAGAGCAGGCTTGAGGAGGGGGAGAGCAGGCTTGTGGCAGGCTCGCTGCTCGCGAGTGGGAGAGAGGGAGAGCGGCTCGCGGGCGTTAGAGGAGGGGGAGAGCGGCTCGCGGGCATCAGAAGAGGGGGAGAGCAGCTCGCGGGCCTAAGAGTTGGGGGAGAGCGGCTCGCGGGCGGCAGAGGAGGGGGAGAGCGGCTCGCAGGCAGCAGAGGAGGGGGCAAGCTGCCGCGGGCCACACAATGAGTGAAGGCGGGCTGCATGCAGCCCGCGGGCCGGGGCCACGTGTTGTACAGGCCTGCTGTACAGATTCAGCAACGAGTATTAGAACTCTGCCTGGGTAGATTCTGGGGCAGTCTCACAGTAAACGCCTCAACGTTGCTGTAACATTGCCTCAACATTTCTGTGAGTTTCTTAATGGCCCATAGGATTAACACAGCAGGGGGTCCCTGCAAACTGAATGGGACTGCAGGGACCCCCCGCTGTGTTAATCCGATGGACATTAAGAATCTGACAGAAATGTTGAGGCAATGTTGAGGCAGTTACTGTGAGACTGCCCCAGAATCTCCCAGGAATTTCTCAGGTAAGTGTTCTAATACTGGTAGCTGCATCAGTATATCCCCACCCAATGTTCTAGAAGCAAACTCCTCATAGTTCTAGCAGAGGGTCTAACTGTGAGTCCAGTAAAAAATGTTTAAGTGTATATACAGGAGCAAAGCTGCAGCCCAGGCAAAGCCTTGGGTCCCGCACTCTTGGGGGGCCCATGGGGAGATGGTATGTGGTAGCGGCGTTAAACAGAAGATAAGCCATTAGAGGCATCAGCACTTTACACAGGAAAAGCAGGATGCAAGAGTGGTGCGCCCTCTAGCATTCTGACCTGGAAGTCTTTCTTACCTCCGGTGTCTGCTGCCACAGCACAACTCCTATCTCCTATTACCACTGCTCCTCATCCCACCAAAGGTACAGTAGGCATGGGAGAGAGAGCTGATGATAAGAGGGAGCTGATGATGAGAGGAAGCTGATGATGAGGGGGAGCTGATGATGAGGGGGAGCTGATGATGAGGGGGAGCTGATGATGAGGGGGAGCTGATGATGAGTGGGAGTGCTGATGATGGTGATGATGATTAGGGGAGAGCTGGTGATGGTGATGATGATGTGGGGGAGAGCTGATTATGATGACGAGGGGGAGATATGGGGAGGGGCAGAGATGATGGGGAGGCGGAGAGATGATGGAGAGGGGAGAGATGATGAGAGGGAGGATGGGGAGAGATAATGATGAGGGATGATGAGAGAGAGGATCAGGGAAAGGATGGGGAGGGATAAAAAAAATTACAGTCTGTATTAATATTAATTGGGCCCTGAATTTTTTTTGTGCCCGTGGGCCCACCCATGTCTAGCTACGCTACTGAGTGTATAGTCATGTATATTACGAGTGTAATGTCCCTGTTTATTATTTTCAGTTTAGGAACATGTCCCATATAGTTAGCACCTCTAGTATTGGCTTAAGATTGTTCTCATGCTGGAAGAGGAGTAAGCTTGTTCTTAGCAGGAGTTCTCAGAGTAGTAACTAAGGAGCATTATCGAATTGGCCCCACCGGAAGATCCTTGGTAAACTCCCAATCCAATATGCATGGACGAGGCATGAAGTACACATGCGAAGAAAACAGTGTTATCAGTGTATGGCGCTAAAAAACAATTAAGTGCAGTTCTTAAACGTGCTTAGTAAATTATTTAATATAACAAGTACACAGTAATGAGATACTGATCCAAAGAACCAGAGTGTATTCCCAATGGGGAACCCACTTGAGATGGGACATTATTGAAGCTATGCAGAAGATGGACAATCTAACCAAAAGTAAAGGAAACAAGCATAAGTAACTCCATGTTCTGTATGGTGAGCCTTGTTGAATGTTGAATACATCTCATGTACTATAAAAGTTCCTAGTGCCCATCCTTATTCTAGCTGCATATTCACAACCAGCACTGCCATGTACTGTGTATATAATGCATCTGATGTAAACTCCTTTAGAGCTAGGCAAGGAGGGTTACATAGGCAATGCTTAATACAATAATTGAATGCAGAAAAATGACTCCTGTGCTGTCTGTATCAAACAAACAGATGAATACTTTCTGGCAACACTGCTAGATCTTCTCTTTAAAGAGAGAATTAAAGTGTTTTTTTTGTCACAGAGGAAAGAGACAGTAACAGATAGCAAGAAGAGGCTAATTAATTGTGTCCAGGCAGAGATGGAAACAGAGGAAACCCAGAAAGAGGAGGACTATGGAGTAGCAGGGTCAAAGAGGGTGGCATCAATTGTACAGAAACAGACAACAAGGTGGTAAGCATACTCACATTACACCGCATTAGTTAGCTGTTCACTAAACAGTAACTGAGGTGAACACTTGCCCAAGGAAAGGGTATGGTGGACTCTACTGTATGTGCCAGCAGTAAGGTTGGTCCTAATTAGTCACAGGGCCAGCATAAATTGTGAGTTACGCATTTCACTTTAGACAATTCATACAGGGGGTATGTTACCTTACTGTTTAGCTGTTCAGGATCTCATACCATGTGATTTTGTTGACAGGAAAATATATTTCAGCGCATGGGATCAATTTAAGGAGAGAACTTAATGTCTCAGAGGCCAAGGGATTCCAAATTAGGTCTCACTCTAGATGTGTGTGGTACAAACAGAAATTTAAAAAAATTAAACAAAACAAAAACTTGATAAAACAATTATCCTTGCTGGGTGCAAAAAATTACACCAACACAAAAATGAATATTAAATTAAAAATAAAACATTCATCTTATACTAAGCTTCTAAAAGAACAGGTGCTTGTTACTCTGAAAAGCACCCTTACGTACATACATTTGCATGTATATATATAACCATTTAAAATGTCTGCAATATTAGTGATGTCTGTGGTGAGTCTGTACTTCCTTCCTGGGGGAACAATGAAGACTATTAAATCCTCTTTGTAAACCCCCTAGGTGTTGCAGACAGAACCCAATGCAGATGATCACTAAATATTTGCCTCCAAGGAAAAATCATATGAACATATTTTGTCAATGAAACCAATGAAGTCTAACTGATGGTATATAGCAGTAAAAAAAATGTTGGTGAAAAAAGTAGTATTACAGAGCTTCTTCGTTTAGGACATGCTACAAAAATAAGAGATAAGTTGGTGTAAGTGGTGGTAAGGATAGTCAATCTTTATATTTCTGTACTTGTAGTATATATGGCTGGGTAAGAGGGAAGAGGTAGGAGAGCAGTGGAAACACAGATCCCTTAAAGAGATATATTGTACACTGTTTGCAGCTCTCACAGAGTGAAAGAATGGGCTACTGTGCATACACAGGTTAAGTATGCAGGTGTTAACCCTTCACCTGGAGTGTTGCTTGCTCTTCACACAAAACTTTCCACAGTTGTATTTGATCTCTCAGCAGAGAGATATTTTGGCTCCACTCACCCGGTGCAGGCTGCAGTTACCTGTACTGAGTATATGCTGCACATGTTCTTGGGGTACTGCGACCCACCAGCTGCTCCACTTCCTCCTCTGCTGCCGTCCAGTGCAGTTCTCCGTCCGCAAGTGTCTTAGCGGTCACGTGATGCGCCTCCAAAAGGCGCTGCTGGCTTCGTGTCTCAGTGTTCTTGCGTCTTACATCTGCATACTCCACCTCACATCTCTTACTCCAGCTATCCCTCATCGATCGTGTGATGTCCACAATGTTAGGAGTTTAGGAGCCAAAAAAAAAAAAAATTGGAATAAAAGTATCCTCTTTCTCACAGATATACCACTTCTTTGGCTGGAATCCCTTGGCCTCTGAGACATTAAGTTCTCTCCTTAAATTGATCCCATGCGCTCAAATATATTTTCCTGTCATCTATTCTTTATATACGTATGGAAATTGAAGACTCCCTTCCAATATACCTCAGCAGCAGGCATCATTCCTTTTGTATAGGGATAATACCATTACTTACATTGTTGCAAGCTCATTTAGCGCCATCTTTTTCTTTTCCATGTGATTTTGTTATTTTTAAGGATTGCCCTGCAGTTATCTGTTACTGGTTTTAATAAACCTATGACCTAAGGTTATCCCACTAAAACTATATCAGGCTGTGTTATTATGAGGGAATCAGGGTGTACAAGGATCATTGGCCTAAGCAACTTGTGCTCAAGGTAACGCACTTTATGTTCGCCTGCTATCTTCATAAGAACATCTGTCTCTCACTTTTAGAAGACAATGATATCTCTCACCGTTAAGATACAGTTATCGCCTATTGTTCACAGACATCAATATGTCTCACTGTTAACAGCCACATCTGTCTCACACTGCATAATATATGGTATGTGAATTCAATCCTGTTTCTCTGTAAGTATCGTCTCAAAGCCTGATTCCCCAGAAAGAGAGTTGCCGGGCACATATTAAGACAGACATCCTCTAAGTAAACACGAACAGTTGATCCATAAGTGATGTTGATAGTGCCAAGATATATTCATTGCATGTTGTTATATGATAGATTGGAAAATGCAGTATATTTGGATGAATGTGTTAATTTATTGGCATTTAGGACTGCCAAAATAGTCTTGAAGACATGGAACCTAAAAAAAAAATGCCAAAATCTAATATCTTACAGCCGCGGCCCCTTTATTCTAAAACATCACCGCATTTTTCCTGGATTATTTTTTTTTATGGTGAGTAATGTTGCCGTATTTTTTTCTGTTTTTTTTTTTTATTTTGAAAATATCAATATTGGTGCGATTCAAAAGTCAAGCGATTCTCCTGTAAGCAATATCATTGGCTGAGCGGCTTCTACAGTACTGCAGATACTGAACAATTGGTGGAACGCTAGGCGCATGCGCATTGGAACCTTCTTGAAACGCATATGCGTGTCATTACATCGACAGTAGGCGCATGCACATGTGAACAGGAGACGCCCCCCGATAAAATTATTGGTGGGACTGACTGGGAACTTCTTTAGGGGACTGACCATTACAGTAAAACTTTTCTTTTTGTTTTTCCTCAGAAAAGAAAACGGCAAATGGAGGGATTTCGATGGATAATATCGCTTTGTGTAACAATGCAAGCACATTGCTGAATCGGATTTAAAAAAACACGTACCGGAGTCTACAGTTTAGTGGGCGTTGTTATTGATTAGGATAGAATACCTGAAACAGTATGCTGATGTTTTCCGACCGTACAGTATACAATACTTTTTTATATATACTGTATAATAAACCCGAAAAAATAAAAAGTATGCATTTATTCTACATGTATTACAGTACATACAATATGTGTCTTCTATACCAGTATTCTATTTTTTTAATACTCTTGTGATGTGCAGTACTGAGCATGCCCACAGTATACAGTACAGTATGCCTGGACAGTAGTGTACATTCTAGAAACACTGTATTTTGTTACAGTATCAAAGGAGCCAATCGAACAATTTAAAACAAATCAACATTTTATTTTTATTTTTTTTTATAACTTAAATTTTATTGAATCATGACAGCATAAAATACATTACAGAATACTTTTGTCTTGTATGCAAACAATATTTTAACAATTATATAAGTAACAACGAGGCCCTGCTGTGCTTCGGGACCCGGTCTTCTGGGTACTTTGGTGTGGACTATATAGTCCAAGCCGACTCTACTTAAATGGACAAACAGACACATATAACTCAACTTAAAAGGGGAGACAATACATACTCACAGAAAAAAAAAAAAAAAAAAAAGGAAGGTTGAGGCGGGATGGGGAGGGGAAAGGGGTAGGTTGGGGGTGAGGTAGGGGGAGTGCGTTGGTAGTAGGTGCGACACGTGGCTCCGTGCTAAGCATCACATATGTTTGCAAGCTGAGTCGTCTCTCTTATTACTTATGTTATAATGCTGCTATAAGGGGTCCTGGGTGAATAGAATACTTCCTGTAAGCCCCTCCCAAGGAGAACGCACCTACTGTTATTAGAGCCATATTGAGGACCTCTCAATCCCCGGGATATCTGTCTGTGCCAGCCAAGGCGTCCAGACTTTTAGAAAATTGTCACCAGTATCATTAACTAAACTCGTTAATTTTTCCATCTGGCAAATGAACCAAATTCGATTCCGAATCTTTGGGATGGTTGGAATATCAGATTGTTTCCATAATGCTGCGATCTCGCACCGCGTTGCAATTGCAAAATGGGCAATTAGTTTGTTATTTGTTTTGGAAAGGCCCGTCAATGGCCTGTTCAGTAGGAACAACCACGGGTCTGGGGGAATGGTGAGATCGAACAGTCTCTGTATCCAATGTCTAATCGCCTCCCACAGTGGAGAGATCCGTGGACAAGACCACAGCATATGTAACAGGTCGGCTGTTCCTCCGCACTGGCGGGGGCACAGGGGAGAGGAACCCGGCACAAACCTTGATAATTTCAGTGGGGTGAGGTACCATCGCATTAGGACTTTATATGCGTTCTCCTTGAGCGTGGTGCATATGGAGCTCTTCGCTGTGGCCATATATATGGCGCTCCATTCTTCATCTTCTAAGTTTTCTCCCAGATCTGTTTCCCATTGAGAACGGAATGAGGGTATCTGCTGCTCATGTTCACCAGAACTGATCACTTCTCCGTATAGCTGAGATGTAAGTCCCTTCGTGTCGGTCTCAGCCAGACAGAGCTTTTCGAAAGATGTTAATAGGGGGTATGGGGCAAGTTTGTTATAAAATGCCCTGATCTGGAGGTATCTAAAGAATTCTGAGTGAGGGATCTCTTTTTCTTCCCTGATATGGTCGAATGTTTTGATTTTTCTGTCATGACCCTCCAGATCTGTAATCCGATTGTAGCCCCTCTGTCTCCAGATTGAGATATTACTGACTGATAGACCTGGAGCGAAATCAGGGTTATTCCAAATGGGTGTTGCCATAGAATTTTTTGTCGTAAGGGAATGCCGAAATTTCGTAGACTCCCAAATTGACACTGAGTTGGTCATCGAGGAGAGCGGCATGGCGGTAAATTTTCGCGCCGTTTTAGGTAACCAAATTAAGCTGCTCAGTTCCAGAGGTGCACATGCAGCATTTTCTAATTCCACCCATCTCTTTAATTTTGGGTTAGAATGCCATTGTACAATCTGACTTAATTGTGCCGCCTTGTAATATGATACCAGGCAGGGTACAGCCAGGCCGCCCGCCGCCACAGATCTTTTCATATTTAATTTACTTACTCTCGGTTTTTTACCTCCCCAGTTGAATTTGGATATTTCAGATTGAAGTGAGTGCAAGTCCCTCCAATTGAGTGGCACTGGGAGAGTTTGGAAGAGGTATAATAAACGGGGGAGTAAATTCATTTTGACACTATGGATACGTCCAATCCAGGATATCCTTTTGGATGTCCACTTCCGTAAATCAGATTTTAAGGTCTGAATCAGGTTGGGGTAATTTGCATTGTACACGTCTTTTACAGTTTTGGTGATGTGGACACCCAGGTATTTTATGTGGTTTTGTTGCCAATTAAATTTGAAATTTAATTTTAGTAATTTCTCCATGTGTCTAGGGAGGTTGATGTTGAGGGCTTCCGATTTGGAATGATTGATTTTGAAGCCGGAGACCTTAGAAAATCGATCTAGTAGGTCGAAGAGGTTTGGTAGGGATGTAAGGGGTTTTGTGATAATCAAGAGGATGTCATCCGCATACAGGGCCGCTTTATGGGTCTGGGAGTATGCGTTTAACCCTGAGATGTCTGGGTTTCCTCTGATTTGTGCCGCCAGTGGTTCGATACATAGGGCAAATAAAAGCGGGGATAATGGGCAGCCCTGTCTCGTGCCACTCTTTATTTGGAATGGCAGAGAGGGGTAGCCTTGGTGTATGACCCTGGCGGTGGGGCCAGAGTACAGCGATAGAATCGCCTCACTCACCCGATCTCCAAAGCCAAATGTCGCAAGCGTCTCTTTTAAATATGGCCAGTCTATCCTATCGAAAGCTTTTTCTGCATCCAGACTTAACAACATGCTTTGAGTTGCCTTACTATTTGCCAAATCCAACAGATCAATAAATCGTCGTGTATTATCCGCTGCTTGCCGGCCCTTGATAAATCCGACTTGATCTGGGTGTATAAGTCTGGGTAGGATGAGACTAAGTCTATTGGCCAATAATTTAGCGTATAATTTAACATCAGTGTTAATTAATGATATAGGCCGGTAACTTTTGCAGTCTAGCGGGTCTTTCCCAGTTTTATGAATTAGTGATATTGACGCCTTTAACATCTCCTTGGGGATGGGGGCTCCCGCTAAAATAGCGTTAAACATGCGGAGCAACCTTGGGGCGAGCAGCTTTATAAATTTCTTATAGTAAAGCCCTGAGAATCCATCAGGCCCAGGGGCCTTTGATGGCTTCAGTTCTTTAATGGCCTGAGATAGTTCTTCCATAGTGAAGTCAGCATTCAGAACTGCTCTATCAGTGTCCGTCAATCTCCCTAGTTCCGAGCTGGCTAAGAAATCTCTTAGGGTACCGCTCGTTGTAGAGTTATGTGCTACTTTTTCACCGTTATACAGTGTTTCATAGAAGGAGCCGAATTCGTTTACAATTTTCTGAGGATTAGACGTGGGGGTACCAGATTTTAAGCGTATAGCTTGGATGTTATACTTAGCTTGCCTGTCCTTTAGCATGCGGGCCAGCATTGTATCCGGCCTGTTCGCTTTCTCGTAAAATTTTCTCTTTGACCAACTCAGTGAATTGTCAGCTCTGGAAGCTAGTAGCATGTTAAGTTCAATTTTGACATCTTTTACCTCTTGTAAGGTTTTGGGGTCTAAATTCTTTTTATGGTTAGAGGAGAAAGTCTGTAATTTGTTTTGGAGATTGATAATTTTGGACTCTCTTTCTCTCTTTCGTCTGGCTGTGATGTTTATTAACGTGCCGCGTAATGTTGCTTTATGGGCTTCCCATAGGACAAGCTGTGAGTCAACAGAGCCCGTATTGATATTGAAGAATTGGTCAATCTCGTTGCCAATAACATCACATATTTCCGGTATTTTTAAGATTGATTCATTAAGTTTCCAGTTCGTCCCAGGTCTATCAGTTCGGATATTATTGCACCTTAGCTCTATTGGTGCATGGTCTGACCATGAAATATCATGGATCCCTGCTCGGGTAACCTTAGGAACCAGTTGACAGGACACAAAAAAGTAATCAATTCTGCTGTACGAGCCGTGTGGGTGAGAGAAGAAAGTGTAATCCCTGTCTGCCGGATGTAGTTCCCTCCATATATCTGACAACTGGTTGGTCTTGAGGCCCCGGCGCAAAGATACACCAGCTCCTTTGTTGTACTGACCCACGACCCCTGACCTATCCATGTGCGGTTGCATGACTATGTTAAAGTCACCCGCGAGCACGACGCTCCCTTGGGCTACTGAGTTCAGGGTTCTGAAAAACTTATCGAAAAAGATGGTGTTCTTCTCGCTGGGAGCGTATAAGCAGGCCAACGTGATTCTCTGCCCCCTAATTGTTCCTACAACAATGATGTATCTACCATCCGTATCACGTTTAGTTAACTGCACCTCGAACGGAATGCTGTTCCGGAATAGTATAGCTACCCCCCGTTTTTTGACTGCTGCTGCTGATGTGAAAACCTGGGTGAAATCTTTGTCAAGATATTTAGGGGTACTTGATTTACTAAAGTCTCCTGTAAAAAAAGGATTTCAGCATGTTTCCTTTTATAGTCTGTAAAGGCCAACTTCCGTTTGGTTGGGTTGTTAAAGCCCTGTACGTTATGGGAAATAAGTATCAACGCCATTTATTAAAGTGTGTGTGTGATAGCTTCGTGAAATCTTTGGACTCACCCAAGAATCCATCCCTGGAGCATGTCCGGTCCATAGTGCTGAGACGCATCTGTACCATCTGTTGTGTGTTTTGACGGTGTGGACGATGTTCCCCTGAGAGGTGAAGGGAGGGAGAGGTGGGAGGGTGGGAGGTGGGAGGGGGAGGGGGGGAAGGGAGGGTGGGAGGGCGGGGGATGGGGGACCACATGTAGGTAGAAACATTAGGGAGGAAACAAAAAATAGCATGCATATATAACATCAACATGGCAGAGACATCAAATAATAAAAAAACAAGAATCCACCTCGGGAGCCCCGAGTGTGTCTCTTGCGCTCATGGGGTTGGTCTCCTGGTCCAGTCTTATAGAGGAATCTCTCCGTCTTGCTGGGACCCGACCTCCCTGGGACTTGTGTGCGATCCCTCTTTCTCAGGGATCGAAAGTGGAAATGCATGCACGCCAATACGGGGGATCCCGCCGGCGTGTTTTTCATAATCAGCTACTATATGTAACTCCGTTAAACTCTTCAACGATGGAAACTGGAACAGAAACTGCATATCAATAAACACCTCCCAAACATAACGAAAAACTTTGCCCTGTGTCTAACCTTCTGTCACCCTCCCTGAACCACGTTACCAATTTGGAGCTCATCTACTTAGTTCCTTGGAGACTGTTAACTCATATACCTCCAGTCTGAAATGATCATGTCCATAGCAGCCCTTTTCTTCTGGGTAACTCTACCATGTATGAGGATATCTACACTGATGAACAGATGTACCCTGCCCTCCGTGAGTCCGAGCCTAACCTATCAAGTGATTAATCCTCGTCAGTCTGTCTATACACTCCAAAGAGCCTATCCCCTCTTAGATTGTGAGTTGCATGTCTTCTAGTAGCCCTATGCAGAGATCCCTCTGTGCATGTGCCACAGACGTAGCGGAAATAACCTGTCTCCCTGCCCACTTATGTCTGCGCTATCTATATACCTCCAGAGGCTACGTTGTTCAGCATCTTAGCGGCTCCTGTACTCATCACCAAGGTATCTCAGGTCGGGAGTCTAGCTTCCCAGATAGCGCTTTATAGGGAGTGATAGGGTTTAGTCTCTCTAGACCGTGGTCGAGGGATTCAAGTAATTTAATTTTTTTTTTTTTTTTAAACCTTATATTATGAACACTGTGGTGGGATTGGCTTGTTTTTTGTTTACCCAACCAGTTGCCCTTTTTCTTCCTCCCCCCCTTCTTCCTCCCCTCTCCTCCTCTTTCTTCCACCTCTTCTCTCTCCCCCCTCACTCCACCTCTTCCTCCCATCTCTCTCTCTTCCTCTCTCCCAGCCCCCTTCTTCTCCTCCTCCTCCATCCCCCTCTCCTTCTTCCTCCCCCACCCCCCTTTCCCTTAGATCCTTTTTATTGTGTGTACATCTGCATCCCCTCTCCTCCTTCCTCCCCCATCCCCCCCTTCTCCTCTCCCCCCTCTCCTCCTCCCCCCCCCCCTCTCTTCCTTCCCCCCCCTCCCCCCTCCCTCCCTCCCTTAAATCCTTTTTATTGTTTGAATATGTTTTATATGCGTGTATATGGATATGTGCATATGGGAGACCACAGTTCTGGGGCACAGGCACAGGCGGAGGCTGCTATGCACACTTCCCTGCAGCGCGCCTAGAGCTCCTCTATGCCTGTGTCCCCGTCAGCCTCCTCATTCTGTGTGGCAGCGCTCCTCGACGGCCATCTTGGTGAGGGCAGCAAGCCCCTCTGCCTCCTCTCTCCTCCGCGCAGGCGCCGGGATCCCGCATGTGGCAGCGCTCCTCGGCGGCCATCTTGGTAGGGGCAGTAAGCGCCCCTGCCTCCTCCCTCTTCTGCGCAGGCGCCGGAGGTCCCGTTTGTGGCAGCACTCCTCGGCGGCCATCTTGGAGAAGGCAGCAGGTGCCTCCGCTTCCTCCCTCTACTGCGCAGGCGCCCGGGATCCAGCTCTCGCGGGAAGACGGTGCGGGGTGATGACGTCACTGGACAAGCCCGCGAAGATCAGTGAAGTTCCCGCGCGCCTCGGGGAAGGAGCAAGGGAAGAAGCAGGGGAAGATGGCTGCCGGCAAAAAATGTGAGTAGGACCTGCTGCGTTGTAGGGCGCTGATTCTCTTCTCCAGGGACTGGTGAGAGCTGCGGAAGGGGTCACAAACGGTCCCGAGGGCATGAGGGGCAGTGTTGGGGTTGGTCCATACCGTAGATTCTGGCGGTTGTGGCTAGTGGAGGGTCTTTCATGCAGGGCTCAGTGTATCCGTCGTGGGTTAGCTCATGGCTGCGCGGGGGCGCCATCTTTAGCCGCCGCATGGCGAGGGGAACTCTGAGTTGATCCTAGGACCCTCCTAAGGAATCCCTCAGTGTCTTCCATATTTTTGAGGATATGTGCCACTACGTTTTTAAAGACCATGAGGGCACATGGGAACAGCCAGCGATATCTAATCTCTTGATCTCTTAGCGTTCTGGTAACTGGGGTCATTGCTCTCCTTTTTGCTAGTGTGGCAGGTGACAGATCCTGATACACTTGGAATTTTATTTTCTCAAACTCCACTACCTTCAGTTCCCTTGCTATTCGGCAAGTTTTTTCTTTGGTGCGGTAACAGTGGAATCTAAGCACCACATCCCTTGGGGGGTCTCCTTGCTGAGGTCGTCCCCTCAGTGCCCGGTGGCATCTGTCAAGAACTAGGTCTCTGGCAGCCATGTCTGGAAATATATGTTCCAGCCACCTCGAGGTAAATTCCTCTGGGTCAGTTATAGCTTCTGGGACCCCTCTCAGCCGAATGTTACAGCGCCGGTCGCGGTTCTCTGCGTCCTCAATTTTATCCTCTAGGGAAGTGACCTGTGCCTTTAAGGCGGATATTTGAGCCTGTGTTTCTGCTGTGGATGTAGCTGTCTCATCTGCTCTGAGTTCCAAAGCGGCCGTACGCTCCCCTATTGCGTCCACATCCTTCCGAAGTGCCCAAAGCTCAGACTTAAAGAATTGTTGCATATTGGTGCAAAACTCCTTCATGTCTTTACGTCTCATTATATCCATATCGTCTGGTTCTTCAGGTGCGGAGTCCAATTCTGGGTCTGCTGATGCTGTCTGCACTGGAGATTCAGGTACGTCAGCCCGGGTAGCCTCTTTGCTCTTAAAATAAGTAGACACCGGCTGGGTTTTTTTTCTTAAAGTCTTAGTTGATGCCATGTCTGTATATTTAGACACGTTCTGCAGATACTGGATTATGCAGATGCTGTGTTTTTGCTGGAGTTAGATCGATTTGAAACGCCGGAGGGGATGGAGCTCACACTCTAAGCTGCCATTCACCTCCTTGTTGTGCACGCCTCTCAACATTTTATTTTATTGGTGGAGTAAGTACAAAAACATTTATTTACAAATACTGTACGATGTAAAAACATTTTAAGTGCACAGCAATTCAAAACATCAACAGGTGTATGGTTTACTGCTAGTGAAAACATTAATGTGCAGAAAGTAAAAACATTTACAGTCAGTCAGTATGGTTTACAGTCACATGTTGTTATTAAAAAATATTATTTATTCATAAAATATACAAAACGCAACATCTCCTTTATTAAAGTACAGCAAGTCAAAACATTTCAGGTAGGATGGTGTGCAGAGCAGTCAGTCAGGCCTGCACAACTCCAGTCCTCGAGGGCCGCAAACAGGTCCGGTTTTCAGGACAACCATGAAAACTGGGCCTGTTTGCGGCCCTCGGGGACTGGAATTGTGCAAGTCCTGTGTGTGTGTACAGTAAGTTAAAACATTTCTGTATAAATACAAGTTAAAACACACAAGAACATCTCCTTTATTTAAGTACAGCAGGTCAAAACATGTACAGTACAGTTCAGCACAACAGTATGGTCTTACCTGTTATTAAAAATAATTCTTTATTCATAAAATATACAAAACGCAACATCTCCTTTATTAAAGAACGGCAAGTCAAAAAATTTACAGTGGGATGGTGTGCAGAACAGTCAGTCAGGCCTGCACAACTCCAGTCCTCGAGGGACGCAAACAGGCCCGGTTTTCAGGACAACCTTGAAAACCGGGCCTGTTTGCGGCCCTCGGGGACTGGAACAAAACATTTACCAAACATTTACAACAGTTGAACACTCACTCAAATGCGTACCCCACCAGATTGTCCTTCCATGGCCGATGCCTTGCATGGCGCAAAATGCCATTAATGCAGTCTAGAACGCCTTTCATTACAGGATCTGTAATTGAAAAAAAGCGCCACAATTCATCCAGAATGGTCTTTCTTAAATTGTTAGGAAGCGCCTTTTTTTCGCGATTTCCTTCGTAGTTCACTTTGAAGGCCCACTCGCAGTACATCAAGTAGGACACGTGGTGCTTAAAAATTAACAAGGCATACTTGTGGGGTACACCAGCACTCATCACCCTATACTTCTCCCTGAGTGCCAGTGGCATATCGCGCAGGATGATGTCGGGCACCGTATCGATGCAAGCGAATGTAGGTGTTCTTCTGTGAGCGGGTGTGCTTGTGGCGGCGGGCGAGGATAGGTTGTCTGGGAGGAAGCTTTCCTCCTGTCTTGGTCGCCGTGTTGTCTCCTGGCGTGGTCTTGATGGGGTTGTCATGTTATCCTCGTCAATGGCATACATGTACACAAATTCTTCTGGTGGAGGGGGTGCGCTAGGTGATGGAAGGTGGTCGATGGTCCTATTCATCACATCCATGCCACCCTCCTGCTCCGGCGTCGGGGATACAGGGACATGAACACCCAGCAAATTATGTAACCCCACTATGTCAGTCTCTATCTTCTTCATCCGTCGATCCATCTTCTCCATCCGTTGATCCATCTTCTGCATCAGTTGATCCATATTTAGCATCTGTTGATTCATATTTAGCATGGTCTCCAGAAGTAGATCTATCTTTGCAAGCACAATAGAGTTCCCGGGGATATCCACACTTATCCCATTCAGGATCCGGTCTAACGAGCTGCTTCTTGTGCATGGCGTGCTGTGGACATCTGGGTGGATGGGTGCTACGGAGGATGAGATGGGGGTTCCATGGAGAGAAGCGGCAGTGTCGTCGAAGAAGGGTGGAGGAGGTGACCTGTGGATATCCGGGAGAGGAGAAGCGGCAGCGTCGTCGAAGAGGGATGGAGAAATTGACCTCTGGATTTCCGGGCGAGAAGCGGCAGAGTCGTCTAAGCGCAAAGGAGAAAGTGACCCGTGGATTTCAGATGCACCAGCGGCAGCGTCGTCGAAGAGCACTGGCGAAAATGGCCTATGGGTTTCCGGGAGGGCGGTGGCAGCGTCGAGGACGAGTAGTGGAGAAGACGGGCTGAAGATATCCGGGAGAGCGGCGGCAGAATCGTTGAGCGTATTGGAGGAAGTGGTCTGCGAGTTCGATGGGTTGGCTGCCATTGGTTTTGCATTGAGTGTACATCACCGTATTTCTTCCTGACATAATAAGGCTGACGTCTATTAAAACCCTTAGCCTTTGGGGTCAGCAGAAGGTTTTCTTTATTGGCCTTAGCCTGTCGCTCTGGCCTTGGCGTGGAAACGGCTGCCGCCTTTCGCTTTTTCTGTGTGATAGGCACAGCAGAGGCGAGTGTCTTCCTGCGTCCGTAGAATCGGGGTTGATCCATGGAAGCAGATGGCACAATGCAGTATCTGGATAAGGGCAAGTTCAGATAAAGATCATCGAGTGGTGGGCTATGCAAAGTGTATTACCTTTTATGCATAGCGGCGAGGTACATGTGTTGAAAGTGGGCATACTCTAATGTGAGTCATTAACATATAAATACACCATCCATTTTGTGGATTCACTGCACATTGAATACACATCGACTAAACATCGAATATACATTCTTGTGTTTGTATTTCTTTCTACTCACAGCAATGCCTTTTAAAAAGATTTCAAAGGATCTCAGCAAGCGAATTAAGGAGATGTACACGAGCTGACACCGAATTGCTGATATCCAACGCTGGTTAGCTACTTCTGGCCTCGTTGTGCCAGCAACCACCGTGAGCTATCATGCACACGGAAAAAACAGAGTACGCAAAAGGACACCAACGGTAACTAATGTGTAAGTATATTTATATATCTAAATTTATTTATTTTTTTATAAAATATTGTACTGTAGATCTACTAGTGTACTGTAATAGTGTACTGTAGATCTACTGTATCTCATTTTATAATTATTTCGGTATATTTATACAGTATAGCAACGGTATATGTATATTTTTTATATTGCTGCATATTAATAGAACAATATATTGTGTACTGTAGATCTACTGTATCTAATTTTATAGTTATTTCGGTATATTTAGATAACAACGGTATATGTATATTTTGTATATTGCTGCATATTAATAGAACAATATATTGTGTACTGTACAGTAGATCTACTGTATCTAATTTTATAGTTATTTCGGTATATTTATATAACAACAGTATATGTATATTTTGTATATTGCTGCATATTAATAGAACAATATCTCATTGTATACTATTTTTACTGCAAATGATGTGCTGTGCGTGTTGTCTATTGCACTGTAACTTACCAGATTGTTGTTTTTCTGTACATTGTAGGGAGACAACTCTTCCGGTCGACAAAATAAGTGAGGAGAATGATGAGAAGAGTGCATTAAGGGTCAAATACACTCTGCAGGAAAATCACAATCTCACTGTATCCGAGACCAGAATAAAGAAGATGAGACGCAGAATTGGATGGAAATATGGACGTGTGAGGTTGGAACTGTACAGTACAGGAGGTAAAAGTGTTGTTTAAGAAACTGTACTGTACCGCTAAAATTATTTATTCCTTGTCATTACAGAGCGTACCCCATGATAAGGGACGTTAACATAATCAAGAGAGTGGTCCAGGCCCAGGCATGGATCGACAGTGGAGAAACTTTCCAGGATTGCATCTTCACTGACGAGTCTACTGTTTCACTGGAGAGATTTGCCACCTTTTGCATTCCACAAAAAAGGTTGCATATCTATGAAGCCGTGGCCAAAACAGCCAGTGAAGATGCATGTGTGGGGTGCCATCACTAGGCGTGGACCAGGATGCATTGTCATCTTTGAAGGTAAAATATATAAAATATAATGTAGCCTTATGCACTGTACTGTACTAGTGTGCAGTTTTTGAGCAATTTTCTTTTCTTGTTATAGGAATCATGAATAAAGCTTTCTTCCAAGACAAAATTGTGCCTGAGATTGTGGAATTCATCACACGTGAGTTCCCGGATGGTCACCGTTTCTACCAGGACAACGATCCAAAGCACACTGAGTGAACAGCGCATATCCTTGAGCGCGGTATCAACTGGGTGAAGACGCCAGCGGAGTAAGTGCGGTAACCGTGTCTCATTTTTTCCCACTGTTTTTACTGTGTACTGTATCTTTTAAACTAATTGTCCTTTTTTTCCAATGACAGATCACCAGACTTCAATCCGATCGAAATGGTCTGGCATCAGCTGAAGGACCATATCCGAAAAGTCGTGAAACCCTCCAAAAAGGATGAGTTGGCAAAAGGCATACTGAGTTTTTGGAACGATGTACTCACCGTGGAACGATGCAATAAATATATTGACCATATTGCAACTGTGTTGTCCATTGTGATCGCGCGTAATGGGCAAGCATCAGGAAGGTAGTATGGTATACTGAAGTACTGTACTGTAGTATTGTAAGTACAGTATGATACAGGTAAGTATAGCACAGATTTTTTCTTTCCTTGTAGTCAGAGTATACAGTAGTTCCATTATAGACTAGTTTGACAGTACTACGGTAACTGCATACTGTAGTCCAATATGGAGTAGCTATACAGTACACAATGCCATAATACAGTATGTACCTACTGTACAGAACAGTAACTACTCAATTTCTTTCTTTCCAGAGAGAGCAGCACCAGCATCTAGTTACAAAGTATTTAACAGTAGTCAGAGTATACAGTAGTTCCAGTATGGACTTGTTTGATAGTGCTAACAGCGTACTGTAGTCCAATATGGAGGAGCTACAGAGTACAGTACACAATGCCATAATACATTATAGTATGCACTTAACTGCTCAATTTATTTATTTCCAGAGAGAGCAGCACCAGCCACCTGGTTCCAAACTATTTAACAGTAGTCACAGTATACAGTAGTTCCAGTATAAACTAGTTTAACAGTACAATACACCACACAATGCTATAATACAGTATGCACATAACTGCACTAATTTTTTGTTTTCTTGTCTTTTCAGGAAAAAAGGATGGACTGGGAGAGAGGGGGGGTGTCATGTACAGTCTGTGAACTGTTTGTACAGTCAAGTGTTCAGTATCTAAACTGCAGTAACTGCAGATGTACACAAAACCTCTCCTCTCTCAATGAACTACTGTACTGTACACAGAATGAGGAGGAAGAAGATAAAGACGGAAAAACTTATATTACTATATATATATATATATTATAAATTATATATTATTAAATAATATTATTATCAATGTGCACTATTCATGTTTATCCACCGGCCCTCAATTTCCATCTGACAGAAGAACTTAATAAAGACTGCATTATGTATTATTCATGATTATTTTTAAATTTGTTTTTTTTAGTTCCTGATAAATAAAATAAATATTTATTTACATTCTTTATAATCATAATCATTGACAACATCCCCCCCCCCCAACACCTACTGTACACCAAAGAAAAAGAATGAATGACAAAACAACATGAATCAGTTAATGTTTTTTTAACTCTCAATTCTCACAGTGCTGTGCAAATCAGATTTACATATCAAATTCGAGAAGGGATTTTTCCAAAGCGTTACCGCAAACAAAGCCTCAAAGAGTTGGAGGGGGGGGTTGGGTGAGTCATGCGCAGTAATCAGCTAGCTACCATCTCAAAGAGGATTACACACAGGCGCAGTGAGGTGACGCTCGGCTAGGGACGGATTAAAAACACAATGACAAGCTTCAGAAAATGAATGACTCTGTGGAGGTGTCTGTCGATAAGAGTTTCAAATCCTTGAGCGAGCCTTGTGTGTGTTCGTGGGGGAGGGGGCTACAGGGTACAGCTGCATGAAGTTCAAAGATAATGACATACTTTAATTTCAAAAGGCAGTTCATCATAATAATATGATCCCTACACCCCCAAATACAGTACGTAAAAAGCACACACATCAACCATGTGCAGTCAAACGCACAGGGTCGCAGTCAAAAACTACAGCACAGATTGAATATCGTAATATCAAGATGGTTTTTGCAGGCTTGTGGAGAAAATAAAAAAATTAGAATAATTTTTTTTTTTTTTTGATCACTCACTCAAGCAAGTAGTGGTGGGTGAAGTTACAGGCGCATGCACAGTAATCATCTGCTGTCAAGCAGGAATGTGATTGAAACCAGAAAGACACACATTCAAAGGAATGGTACTGCACTGTAGATAAGATAAGAAGTTGAAATACCCTGCAGTGCAGTAAATTATCCTGTGTGTGTCCGAGCAAGGGGAGAGCTCTGTATATGCTGAAATGTGACACTGTTACGGTACTGTACACGCCTATGCGTTTCAACAATTTTCAAATGAGACATACAGTAAAGCACTGCAAATGCATGTATACTGTAAATATGCAAATTTACAATTACTGCACGCGCACACGCAGACTGTGTACTGACGTAGGTTGAACTGCTAAGGTATTAGACTTCCAAGACAACAGCTCGCGAACGCCCCCCTGAGTTTTTAGATGGCATTGCAGTATTGCCGACAGCGAGAATAAATTGCTAATAATACGAGCGCTAAAATAACGCAATTCACTCCGGACCAAAAAAAAAACGCATCTGACCGAGATTATCAGAGCGCCGTGGATACAGCTGATTTAGGCTAAAGGCAGCCGCCACTGTACTTCAAAACCATCTTGATGCCAATTTTTGTAAACAAAGATAGCACATATTAGTTCATGGCAAATATATGCAAATATTTGTGAATGTTGTCAATATTTGCATAAAAAATCATGAAATATACATTTTTGACCCTGCAAATCAACAAATAACCTTTGCTCTATCGTTTTCCCAAATCACCAGTTTTGTAAACAATTTGCAAGAGCTTTCGCAAATAAAAATATGGTAAAGATTCCCTCTGACCATAAAGATTCATACAGTACACCTCTTATCAATATGTACTATGATATGCTATACTATTACTTTTGACAGATGCAAATGCTACATCCATATGAAGAGCACACATAGTCACTAGACTCCACCCTACGTGTTTTGCTCCGTTGAGCTTCCTCAGAGGTTAATGATTTGTTAACCATTGAGGAAGCTCGACGGAGCGAAACACAGATGTTTATGCTTATATGGCCCAAAAATCGACACACTCTATATTCTAGAACCACATTTGATTTGTGAATAGTAATCTGGTTCTATGACATATTTATTTTATCTATTTGTCTCTGGTCTCTTATTTTATCTCTTTGTCTTTGTGTACGAGTTCTGTTTGTCTTTTGAACAAAAGGCATCATGTAGGCAGTAGAGATATGCACAATTGTCCAAAATGCATTCACAAAACTGAAAGTGTTTTTTTTCTCCCAAATTCAAGTCCCTGCAAAACGTTTCACCAAGCCTCAAACAACTAATAATGATGCCAAAATGAGTATGCGGTTAGGAAAATATCGCCACACCGTGAGTAAAACTTGGTGTGTGCCTAATTTATGGTCTCAGCATTAAGCAAAGCTAGCAATTTTAGAGAATTCTGCATCCAAATCTCGTGATTTGAGAGAATTACACAAACTAGCATATTAGCAAGTTAGCACATTTACTCAATTATTGATGAATTGCTTGCAAACTCTTACTCATCTGAGGCTCAAATTGTTCATGGTGTGAAATCAGCATGTCGTGCTCTCCGGAGTGTGCTATAGATATGCCAAATGACTGTGTCTGGATCGGGGGGAGGTTCAGCAGGAGGTCCGTCGGGAGATATGTACTTGACCTGGAGATATCAGTTGCACTGCAACCACTCTCCTGTGAGGACAGTATCTATTGCCACTGGGACTGAAAACTCCTTGAGAAAGCGCAACACTTGCATGAAACGCATAGGAGGATCCTTTTCTGTCATGTCTACCACTTACTTTTGTTTCAAATAAAGCACTTCTATTTTTGCACCTGCTGGCACCTTTTCTCTTAATTTTTTTTCAATTTGTGGCTGTCCTGGATTCAGTTTGAGTGTCATGATCATCGCTACTACTGCTGCTCAAATTGTACATGGTAGTGACATCAAGTGAAAGTATTGCATATGTCTAGCAGGCAATAATATGTGTATTTGGTACACATCTAACAGTAACGTTTAAGGTTCTATTGCATTGACCAAATTGAACTAATGACAGTGATATAATTGATAGGTTAAATTGCTGATTGATATAAAAAATCCCAACAGGCATACGTACTTTAAAATCTTTTTTTTAAAGTCTAAACATTTCCCCTTGTTGTTTATTTAAAACAGTGACCTTGAAAGAGGGAGGGGATTGTCATGTCACCATGCATCATGCAGAGTAAATAATCAGATTAGGTCACTCATCCTACCTGTTTGAGACCCAATTAGGTAAAGGCATAGGGTTAGGATAGGAGCAAGATTAGACAGAGATAAGGGACATACATTTTTAATGACAAAGCTTAAAAACATTGCTAGAATATATTAATACAAATTATATTAAAGTGCTTACATAAAAAATAATTAACTGCATCAATTTCATATTAAATATGTCAAGGTCAATAGTACAGTTTGGTCCTACAGTACATGAGACTTTGTTTGCTTTTAATATGTTTAAAAAATGATAATATATTTTTCCTTTTGCAGGCACTACAGGGGCAGAGCTTTCTTTAAACATGTAAGCACCTATCCTAAAGGAGAATGGCATAAAATTCTGCTTGTAGTTAACAGAAAATGATATACCTGACTGAAAACTGCTCAGAACACTAGAGATAGGTGGACCAGTCCAAATCTATTTACCAGAATTTCACAGATTTCTTAGACAACATCCGTCCCCACCACCAAAATCCGTCTGCGGATTGGATACGAAAAAATCTGTGCGCATCAATCCCAATCTGCGATTGAATACAATCCAGATGGATCTTTAAGAATCCAATTCCACAATCCATGGACGGATTGTTAAAAATCTCTACACAGATTAAGCCATGGAGAGAGCTCCCACCCCCCTACTCCAGGTATTAATTTTGGATTGCTCTCTAAAATAAAATAGAAAATCCGAAACGGCCTCTTTGACTTTTTGAGACTGATCCGTGGAAATCCGCGAACCAAAGAAACCGGCCAATCAGAGGCGAAACCAAATCCGCGAACAATATCACCCATCTCTATAGAAGACCCAACACTGTTGTAACTAACTGCATATTTCACCACAGTTTTCGATTCTATGATCAAATTTGAACAGCTACAGCTACAACATAATTTTAGCAGTGACATATGTTTGATTTAGGCAATATACTTACGGTGAGTAAGCATTCAAATCTGACTTTATTTTGGGGTTTGATTCATAGCCAGCTTTGGAAACAATTGGACATCCCTGCTAATTATTATGATGCATTGTTATGATTTTACAAGATGGATTAAGGATTAGAACATGATTTTAACAGGTAGAGTTTGATCTGCCATTTAATGAACTAATCAATGTATATTTGAAGTCTCTCGTAGCTCATTGTATTTATATAAGGTTATGAACTCTTCCAACACTTTTTCTATCTCTCTTACATAACGCGTGGATCTCTTCTATTAGTCCTGTGTTTTGCAGACATATAACTTGATATGCAGGCCTATTGTACAGTACAATCTGACTTTCCAATTTGAATATTAAAATGTGCTGTAAACTCAGTTTCTAGATATACTGTATCAACAAAGACTGTGTGTCGCAAAAGGTAAAAGTAGCCTGACGCTTCTTAACACAATCTAATAGAGGTAAAAAAATGATCTATTAACAAGGCAAGAAAAACAAGATAAAAACTTACTTTGAAGCACTGCACCATTTGGTGTTGCTCTCCTCATTCTCATTCTCTGTAGAATTAGTGCATGTTGCTACAGTATTATGAGGGTGAATATTTAAATGCCCCTTTCATCCTATTTATCCATTTGATTTTTCAAGGAACATGTGCCACTGCCTTTCTTTTCTAAGGGCCGTTCTATACAGCATGCGAACGCGCGTGCACGTGTCGCATGCTTTCCGTGTATATAGAGCCGGGAGCTGTAGGTAAGTGTATATGCGTGTATATGTTGTGTGAGTGTAAGTGTAAGGGGAGTATAAGTAAGATTTTTTTAAATTAAAAAAAAAGTTTAATAATTTTTTTTTTGTGTGTGCATTTATTTACTCCTCCACACACACACACATCCATACAAACACGCATCCACGCATACATGCATACATACACACATACACACCAATACATACATTTGAGCGCAGGCAGCGGCGCGAAAAGATGAATTTCTTCATCTTCACCGCTGTCTGTCGGCTCCCCTCTCCCTGCCATGCGTGCGCGCGGCACATCTATAGAAAGGCTGACTCACGTCAGCCAACTAAAAATCCGCACCCAGCGCCGCACACGCCCGACACTATAGAACGTGCCTAAGGCTTGATTTAAACATCTCATCGTGTTAGAATTGAGAAAATGTTGAACTCGATAAAAACATTTCTTTTATTGTAACCTCAAATACAGTCTTGATATGTTATAGTCATGTTTATTTTATTGATATACGTATTGTAGCTCAGTCGGCAATGATTCAATATTGTGGAAAATGTTATTGTGTAACATGAACATTTTCTTTCTGCTCAAATTACCGAAATTCCATTTACTTTTAAGTTACAAAACAAAATAGTTGAAACTACAGTAGCTATGAAAATAGTATTCACTCATACGTTCATGAAAATAAATAACTGCACTATATATCATGTGTAATTTCATATAGACACAATATACTGTACCTACATGAATCTTTACTACATCCATTCACTGGAAGAACCCAGAAGTCACATGCATTGTGTTTCATTCTCCTTATAATTAACTCCAGTTTCATTCTGTAACATCTGAGAAGATTCAGTTTCTTACACTTGTAGTACAGTATCATATTGAATGAAGAGACCTCGCTGACATCCCAGCACACTCCTAGACTCCCACTGAGTCTTTAACATCTGTTACATCTGCTGTTATCTCACTCACTGGAAAGACACTTCCATCTGAAAAAGTGAGGCGAGGTTTTGTTTTTCACACAGATAGGCAGCTGCAAAATGTCTATGCTGATGCTAGTCTTGCCTTTGGCCTTTCACAGGATTTGTTTCTTATTTGCATTTTACAAGAAGCAAAGAGCAGAAGCTATAAGAACAGATCCAGAGCTAATAATAGCAAAATTGCTCTTTTTGTTATTCCTAGAGAAAAAGGACAGGAAGCTAAGACAAATACAGAAGGCTTTGTTAACATATAAGCGCTGGATTTTCTTATCTGAGGATGATTTTGATTATTGAAACCACATTTATTGGATGCAGAGCAATGTAGATATTATTTCTGGTGATTTTTTTTATTAATTAACAATATAATCACCAATGCCAATTTGATCAAATTAATTTAAATGAATCAGTGACATGTTTGCACATTTTAAATGTGAGTGAACTATGAAAGGATAATGTCAGCAGCAAACAAAAAATGACCAGACCAAAGTGTTAAGGAGTAAGGAAGGGATTTCTGAAACGATGCTGGATAAGAGCAAAACTAAACATAAAGCTTTGGTGACCAGTTTAAATTAATATATTTAGATAACTATTCATTATTATAAGGGAATCATGTACACTTTTCCATTCACTTAAATGGCAGTTTTTACATTGTTAACTATGCATTATAAACCTGCTTTTAACATATTGAATAGAGCCTTTCAGGAGTAGTCCCATCTATCATATCTTCCCATTCTCTTTCTATCAGTCTCTTGAATACAATAGAATATGGGAACTACAAACTCTTTGTTAATCAGGCATCCAAGAAGGTGACATCACTGGCATCCGAAGTGACATCTACTACCTGAAGTGATGTCACAATTCATAAATATTCATTAAACATAATTCCATTCGCAGTACAAAAATGATGTGTGAAAATAAAGGCATAATGGAAAAAAGGAAAAGCAAATAAAAAAAGAATTACAATATGTAACGTTGTTCTTTTCAGCTTAGTAACAAAAGTAAATATCTAAATGTTATCACAACAATTCAATTAGTATCATAGATAACATATAGGGTTCGATTTAGAGTTTAGATGTAATTGCAAAAAAAATTAGTGGCTGATATAGAGTAAAAGTCATTAGCAGCTGGTCTAAAAATATGTTAATGAAGACTTAGATTAGCTATTGGCTATGTGTTAATTGAGCATCTTTCACAATCATATGTCTGCATAATAATTACATCTGTAACGTTTGCGCTGAATTTCATCAGCACATGCCCTTAAAAATGTGGCTTTTTAGGGACAATACCTCAGTTGGCAACAAGCAGACGAAAGCTCTGCCGCAAGTAGTTTTACTATTGGATGGTTAAAGTTGTATCTAATGTATATTTTAGCCTCAAGACTAGCCTACATAATCTCCATAGTTTCTATGCTGATGTGAGGTGTTAGATGGTACCAGTAGGGTACCTTATCATCAGGCATGCCAATACATTAACTCTAGCCCTATAAATAATTTTCACTTCTGCATTGTCTAGATCTATTCTCGAGATTAGCAAGTATTGCCAGGTAGCGCCTCGACTTCAATACAGCAGCAATTACTGCAATGGTTTCGCAAAATGTCTATTGCAAATGCTGCGATATTATAGTGTAAATTAATTAGTGCTGCTCCCTATAGGCACATAAATAAAAATTGGCCTTTAATTAAGAAAAGCCATTAATTACAATCTAAATTGGAGGCTTACACAAAACATGTGCTATTTAAAATGTGTACCCCGATGTTGCAGTCATTTAAAAAAAAATTATGAACAAACATACCTCTGCTCAACGTCCCCCCAGGTGTTAACCAACTCTAAATTGGCCCTGTAGTGTAATACAAAGACAGGTAAAAAAATATTTAGCAATAGCATGCTACAGTAGTAGTGAACGTAAACACAACTAAAGTCCATCTGAGATACTAGAACCATACGGATACAAAATGCCCTTCATCATTTCAACAGAAGGGGTTTGGATCGGCACTCAAAAGTTAAAAATAGTTGAAAAATTAAATAGAAAAGAACTTAATGAATCCTCATAGTTCGCTTTAGCAATAGGCTTGTTTAATGCTGGCTTCTTTCAAGGCTTGAAACAGTATTTGTCTGACATGTTTTTACCGTATGTCTAACTGCCTTGAAAGGACCATCACTAAATAAGCCTATTGCATTGAGGATTATGTAAGTTCTTTTCTATTTGTATTCAACTATATTTAACTTTTGACTGCTGATCCATAGCCCTCATTTTGGACTGTTTTATATGCCCAGTGATGGAGGCATAGGATCTGAGCACCAATGAATAAATGCACTTTTTTTTTAGATTATTTTTCCCTATATTTATTAGGGCACTTCTGTTTTATAACCAGCTTTAACTGCACTGTAGTTCATATTTAGCACATACAGTGCTGCTACATTTTAACCCCTTAGGCACCACATATGCATGTCACATATCCGTTGCTATTGGCTATGTTATTGTTTTGTTTCCTCTTCTCTCTGTGGCTGCAGTGGAAGAAATACAGAAGACACAGTATAAAATAGGTAGTGTAGGACCTGCTAAGAGGGTCATACATTGATGTGGTTGCTGGCTTGAATTTTTTGTGTAAAGGATTGGACTAAATTACCATATTTATGAGAAGAATAGATAGAGACAAAACAGATAGTAATGAACTAAATAATGTGTCATATTGGATGGGCATTGGGTCCTCCTTATCTATTGTTAGAATTCAATGAATAAACCTACACAAGGATACAATTTGTGAATGCTACTTCTTTTTTCTTCTTCATCATTTCCACGTCATGTAGAACATCAGGAGTTTTGTAGGATAAAAATAAGATGGAGGAGGAATGAAATATGTCAACATTGAAGCAACATATGACTTAGGTAAGAATAATAACTGGGAAGGGGGTTTTCTATCTCTATGATGTCATATTTATGAATGCAATAAGAATAAGTTAGTCATAAATGTCAGGGGGAGCCACAGTGAAGCATCCAGAAAAGAGCAACACACAAAATTACAATTTACATGTGTATGTAACATGTACTTACATATTTATCATACATACAGTATACATTTATAATTTACATAAAACTATAGGGTCATATGTACTAAGCAGTGGAAAGCCATAAAACACCTTACAATAAATTGAAGTGAAAATGCTGCAATTTTACTTAAAACGCATTTATACATATCTTTGGCTCTCAATATTCTCTTGTAATAATAAATGGGAATTTAGCCAAAAGTCATCCTAAGGTAAGACCTCCCCAGATAGTCCTAACATACTCTGAACATGTATTGTCATATACGCGTAGAACGGTTAATTATCAAAGAGTGGCTCCCCCAAGTGATGGCAGAGAGAAAAAACAGATGATCGTTAGGTCACTTCTTCCAAAAACATAGTCCAATATGTGGAGTTACAATACACTCACATTAGCTAATTCAAATTCATATTTTCATATTTTCATTGCTTCTAAATGTATTTTAAATTGACTAATATTTATCATTATTTCTGCATTTGCAGCATTCCTGTGTATGTTCAAAATTGCACTAAAGTGAGGGAATCAAAATATGCTTAACATGCACTGAAATTTACTGTTTAAATATTTGCTTATTTTCATCCCTATACTTTAACTTTATGCAAATGTGTTACAGATGTTTAACAGCAGTTTTGAAGGCCTATTGCACTCCTTCACAGGAAGAATCTTGCATGACTTTAATTAAACAAAATCGCTTATCATGCAGTCTTAAGTTCCAGTATTTAGACAAGCTTTCTTTTATTTTTTTTTGCCTAAAATATCATGTGTTTTTAGTAAGATGGAAATCAGCAGATATATCCAGGGCACTGCTGGAAAAGGCAAACTGTTTTATATAGACAACCATCTGTGAGCCTGTTGTATGGGCCATCAAACTCTTCCATCCATTACAGTAAGCCTTTCTCACCTCCGCTGCATGATAGCACAATAAAGATGACATACTAATTCAATGACTTGTAATTTCAGCTAAACAAAGACAAGAGCTGTAGCTTCTTTTGTGTTTTAGTGCCATATCATTGAAGCCAGCTATGCAAACATAGCACTGGGAGGATTTTATGACAGCAGTTGAATGGAGAGTGTAGCCTGGAGTCGCTTTTTATGGTTCTTGGCGCCATAATTTTGGCTTTCTGCTCTTGCTATTGCTTTTGTGTCTGGATTCTATGTCAGCGGCAGCTAATTGTTCCAATAATGTTTATCATAGGCATCCACAAGGGAGCTGTATAGGTGGGGATAAACTACAAGGCTCATGCACACTATCTTCTTCATCTCTATACACAGTGCTTTGCCTTATTCCAAAATCATCTTAAAATCTCCAATCTTGCAGAAAAAAAAAAATTATTCTACAAAGCAACAATATTGTGCAACGAGAAGAAAACTGGTTGATCTTACATTCATAGCAATGCAAAAGTGGCTTATGTAAATGACCTTCCCTCCCTCACTTAACCTTTTCAACTTAATAACAGCCGAAGGTTCTCACAAGTTCTGACTGGCGAAAGGTTAAATTTAAGAAACTCCTGAGGCCATTTTTACTAAGTGCTACTTAGCCATAAGACACGTTCTTAAGCATAAAGACACCTTATAGTCCATTCAAGTATTTTATGGCATAGCGCTGCCTAGCAAACTGTCAAAGGGCTCTATGTACAGTATGAAGAGGTACACTAAATGTACGTTGAATTTTTTTTTTTTGAAGTGAAACTTCTTTAGTGGCACCTCATTTGTAATGGGACAAAAATGCATTGTGGAGACAGAAAATGAAACGGATGTGATGTCATGAGGTAAGTGCTGGCAGTTGAGGCCGGGCTCAGTCCGACCCCAACACTGACGTGCTCCCACCCGCTCCCACCCGCCCTGCTAACCTAAAAATCACATGCGGCGGCGATAGCCGCCGGCGCCTCTCCTGACGGCTGCCGCTCCCCCCACACGCCTGCTGACATGCGGCGGCGACGCGCTCCTCCCACATGCCCGCTGACATGCCGCCGCGCAGCCGCCGCGCCGCTCCCCCCACCCGCTCAACAACACTGACCGCCGCTGCTCCCCCCCACACGCCTGCTGACATGTGGTGGCGGTGCTAGCCGCCGGTGCCGCTCCCCCCACCTGCTCAACAACCATGATGCCGGTACTGCTGCCATTGCACTGCTGCCAATAAACATTACCCCGCCAATCAAATTTACTCATGCTCTAAGCAGACTCATTCAAAAAACATGACCCCGCTAATCAAATTTACTCATGCTCTAAGCAGACTCATTCAAAGCGCCGCCGCCGCTCCCCCCACCCGCTCAACATCTATGACGCCGGTACTGCTGCCACTGCACTGCACAGATACAATTGTAACATCTAAAAATGATTCCATTTTAGTACAAACATCTATAACAACATCTACTGTAATATTATTGTTACTTTATATGTTGCTGACAACACACAAAGAAGTTTCACTTACTATGCGCGTGCACAGCACACACAGCTTTTTTTTCTGACTGAAACAAGACATATTTATAAATATATTTGTATGATTTTAAAATATGGTGCAGGCTGCACAGCATCCTGCACAAAAACATACATGCCACTTTTAAGGTGTTGTAGAAAACCAACGCAGAAAACCATCAAGAAAAGTTGCTCAAGCTGCACATTCCTTGAGGCATAGGGGGTCATGCACTAAGCTCCGTTAAGTCGTTTTTATAGCGCAAAGTGCTCTTAGAATGTGATGTTACACTGAACACGATGCACTAAGCCACGCAAACAGGCACTTTGCACTCTAAAACAGACTTTTTCCAGGAAATTTTTCTAAGTCCAACTTTGCTCGTTCGTTACCCTGTTTGCGTAAAATTCTGCCCTTAAGCGGGATGCACTAAGCTACGTAACCTTAGCGTACACGAAAGTTGCGTTCAACAGAACACGTCAGCTCAAGGTAGACGCAAAAAAAGCTTGACTTCGAAAAATGTCTTGCTTTACATTTTTGCATGCGCAACACCCATACAACAGGCCGGAGGGTGTCCCCGGCTGACCCCGCGGCCATTCCGGGGTCCCCGCGGGCGTCCCGGTGTACCCGCTGGCCTGCGGTACCAATGTTGTGCGTACAAAAATACTAAACATTATTTCTAACTAAATACACCCCCCTAACACATACAGTACAATAATGTGCAAAATAACTATTATCCAGATAAGGATAATAGATTATTTGCCCATTATTAAACACTGCATTAGCATACCTAAATAAAGTAAATAAATAAAGTAGCCAGCTAATCCAATAAATACAAGAGGTAACAATATCAAAAATGAATTAATTAAACCATTAACCAATGAAACCAATTAATTCCTAAACCAACTCAAAATGAATAGTAACACTAACCAATCAAAGCAATGAATTACTACAAAATTAATTAATGTAAACATTAGAAGACAAAGAAATAAATTCAAACAATATCTGAAATAACCATAAAACGCATTAGCTAACATAATACAACATTAACTACAAACGAACACCAATCGCAAACATGTTATTACCATTAAGCAGGAAAAAAACAAACAATCACATCCACATAATAAACTGATATGAAAAAAAGCAACAGCAATACCAAGCGAGAAATGCCCCCCAAATTTTTTCATAATAATGTATTAATCTGTACCCTAAAGTGGTACAGATTAATATATTATCAGTCAATGTGCCTCCCCCCCAAAAAAAAAAAAACACATCCAATGAAGAAACCTGTAAAAAGAGACATTTACAAACATTCAATATATTACTTACCATTAGAAGCGGTGGCCCTCCGACTCCCGGGGTAACAGGAAGCTTGCGTACCTTGAAGGCCTCCAACAGCATCCGATGCCATCCGCCATGAAGATCCGGATCAGGTACCCAAATCTTCTTTTTTCTTTCTTAAATCACCTTCTTCTATCTTCATCTGTCACCATTTCTTGCTCTTCTTTATCTTCTAACTTCATCGGTCAATCCAAAAAACCCCATGGTAAATCCCAACCGATGTTGTCTCGTCGTCTTATTGGGCTCAAATGAGGTGTCACGGCCTTAAATAGGGCTTGTGACGTCACATTTAGCCTCAAAATGGTTATCAGACACCGGATTGGCTGTTCAAACCATGTTCCGACTTGAATTTTTTTTTTACATGACGTCACTTTAAGGGAATGATGCCAGCCAATCAGAATGGCTGTGCTTCATTTGCCTTTAAGATGACGTGACAAAGCCGGCGTCACATGGTATTTCAGCCAATCAGATCGTGGGAACCAATTCCACATTCTGATTGGCTGAAATACCATGTGACGCCGGCCATCTTGGATTTAGTGAAGTCATCTTAAAGGCAAATGAAGCACAGCCATTCTGATTGGCTGGCATCATTCCCTTTAAGTGACGTCATGTTAAAAAAAAAAAAAAATTAAAGTCGGAACATGGTTTGAACAGCCAATCAGGTGGCTGTTAACCATTTTGAGGCTAAATGTGACGTCACATGCCCTATTTTAGGCTGTGACGCCTCATTTGAGCCCAAGAAGACGACGAGACAACATCGATTGGGATTTACCATGGGTTTTTTTTGGATTGACAGATGAAGATAGACGATAAAGAAGATCAAGAAATGGTGACAGATGAAGATAGAAGAAGGTGATTAAAGAAAGAAAAAAGAAGATATGGGTACCTGATCCGGATCTTCATGGCGGATGGCATCAGATGCTGTTGGAGGCCTTCAAGGTACGCAAGCTTCCTGTTACCTCGGGAGTCGGAGGGCCACCGCTTCTAATGGTAAGTAATATATTGAATGTTTGAAAATGTCTCTTTTTACAGGTTTCTTCATTGGATGTGTTTTTTTATTTTTGGGGGGAGGCACATTTACTGATAATAAATGTATCTGTACCACTTTAGGGTACAGATTAATACATTATTATGACAAAATTTGGGGGGCATTTGTGGCATGGTATTGCTGTTGGTTTTTTTAATTTCAACTTCTTATGTGGATGTGATTGTTTGTTTTTTTCCTGCTTAATGGTAATAACATGTTTGCGATTGGTGTTCATTTGTAGTTAATGTTGTATTATGTTAGCTAATGCGTTTTATGGTTATTTCAGATATTGTTTGAATTTATTTCTTAGTCTTCTAATGTTTACATTAATTAATTTTGTAGTAATTCATTGCTTTGATTGGTTAGTGTTACTATTCATTTTGAGTTGGTTTAGGAATTAATTGGTTTCATTGGTTAATGGTTTAATTAATTCATTGTTGATGTTGGTACTGCTTGTATTCATTGGATTAGCTGGCTACTGTTTTTATTTACTTTATTTAGGTATGCTAATGCAGTGTTTAATAATGGGCAAATAATCTATTATCCATATCTGGATAATAGTAATATTGCACATTATTGTATTGTATGTGTTAGGGCGGAGGGGGGTGGGAGGGGTCGTGAATTGATGTTTGTTAAATAATTTTTTAATATACATGTGTTTCATAGTGTAGATGTGCAGGGGGTCTCCGGAGCTGGCCCGCGTTGGTTTCATTTCCAAGGACCCCCTACTTCAGGAGATACAGGACCCATTATGGGGTGCCGGTATCCCCTGCACTTTCAAGCGTCCGCGTCACGTGACCGGTACATTGAAATTCTGCAGGGGATACCGGCACCCCATAACGGGGCCTGTATCTCCTGAAGTAGGGGGTACTCGGACCTGAAACCAATGCTGTTCAGCTCCGGAGACCCCCTGCTCATGTACGTGTTTTGAGCACGTAGGTTAAAAAATGGGCTCAAGGCCTTAGTGAATTGCGTCCCTGGCTTCACTTTTTAACGGACGTGCTTTTTTTGAACATCAGAACGCAAACCCATTGAGCTTAGTGCATAGCCCCCATAGACCTGAACAATACGAAAATGTCACCTAGCCCCAACTCTTCTTGTTTGTTCCATCAATCCCTCATGTAGTCACAGAGACACAGATGTTGCCAAAAACAGAGCAAGCAAGATAAATGCATAGATGCTGTCTGCCGCATGTATATTTTAAGTGAAAAGAGAAAAAACAGTGTGGCGCAAACAACAATAGCAGTATCCTCAAATAATGTGTGTTAAAATATATATAATTCACAATTGGGTGTTCCCAAAATAATGTGCCCATGTGGATATACATAGAGTTCACAGAATAGAAAGTCTTGAAGTCCAAGTAAACTGGGGATTAAATGGCGGGCTTCTGATCCTGCAGCAAGAGAATAAAGGGATTCCACCCCCTTTATATAGAACCGATGCAAAGAAGAATGTCTCTAGCCGCATGGATCCATGGATTTGTACAGGAAGAAGAAGAAAAGGGAAAGTAGAAAATAGTATAATAATGTATGTCAATATTATATAATGACGAACAAAGGGTGAGAATTGCACTCACATTAGACTCCTTAATGAATCACCATTATATGCAGCCTCGATCACTGTGTCTTTAACTGCACCCATGTGTCTTACTCACCTCAGGTAAGGTTTTTAGGAGAATTGATTTTCCATATAAAGAGTGGTATTTGCATATAATGCTTGTTTAATGAACAATTATGAATAAGACCAATATATAAATGGCAAATTAAAATAGCACTTATATTTAATTGATACCAATATATAAAAAGACATTAGCCACAGTCCCACTTTTTCATATGTAATGAGGATGATGTGCTCTAAATAAAGATAGAGCCCCAAAGCTTCTAACCTCTATGGCAGCGTTTCCCAAATGGGGTTCTGCGGAACCCTGGGGTTCCATGGAGCAGTCCCAGGGGTTCTGCCGACGGACAGGACGCCTGCACTCACTGTGCCGGATTTGTCCCTCAAAAAAGCAGTCTGTAGCTGCAATTTCTCATTCAACCATTAGGTGGCGCTGTGCTGCACAGCTGATGCAGCACCTCGTCTGCCTTGCTGCATGCAGCGATAATGTCTGTGTCAGTGTGTCAGTGTGAGGGGGGTGAAAGAGACATGGAGAGGTGGGAGGGCGGGAGTGAAAGAGACATGGAGAGGTGGAAGGGGGGGTGAAAGAAACATGGAGAGGTGGGAGGGGGGTGAAAGAGACATGGAGAGGTGGGAGGGGGGTCAAAGAGTCATGGAGAGGTGGGAGGGGGGTGAAAGAGAGACATGGGGGTGTGAGACATTGGGGGGAGGGAGACACTGGGGGATGGTGAGAGAGACACTGGAGTGAAGGGAGAGATACACACTCGGGGAGGGTGAGAGAGACACTGGGGAGGGAGAGTGAGAGAGACACTGAGGAGGGAGAGTGAGGGGTCACTGAGGAGGGAGAGTGAGAGACACTGAGGAGGGAGAGTGAAAGAGACACAGAGGAGGGAGAGTGAGAGACACTGAGGAGGGAGAGTGAGAGACAGGAGGGAGAGTAAGAGAGACACTGAGGAGGGAGAGTGAGAGAGACACTGAGGTGAGGGAGAGACACACTGGCTGGAGGGAGAGAGACACTAGGGGAAGGGAGCAGTGGAGGTGTTTTAAAAATGTATTGGGGCGGTGGGGATCTTTTAAAAATATATTGGGAGTGGGGGTCTTTTAAAAATGTATTGGGGCGGTGGGGGTCTTTTAAAAATGTATTGGGGCGGTGGGGGTCTTTTAAAAATGATCTAGAACCAAGAAAATGTTTCGCCTGCAGCACATTTATTTTTATTTTTTTCATGTGCTACGCTAAAAACATTTAAAGGGTTCCATTCTGTTTTACAAAATATAAAAGGGTTCCACGACAAAATTTAATTGGGAAACACTGCTCTATGGTAATATTGCTGTTTAAAGGCGTTCCCAAGAAGGTAAAGTATGTTAGGGGGTATAGAAGCCTCTGTTTCCCCTAATACCATCCTCTACCTTCTGAATAACAGAGGTACTGGAGATCTTTCACTCTACCACCATTTGGGGTCTGGTCATGGCCCTTCTCGTGACCTGCTCCTGATAGTGTGCCGGGGGTAAGAATATCTTCTGACTCCCTTCTCAGCTGTAATCTGCAGCTCCAGTGTTCAAGGTATAATTTACAGAAGGTTGCGTCAAAATTACAAATTTGCGCTGGCATGCATAATTTGATACATAGAACCCAAAGTGTTTATTGGAAGATATATTTGTTTCTAATGAACTCATTATTATTATTGTTTATTTGTAAAGTGAAAACATATTCCGTGGTAGAATGGGGGAGATTTAATTAAATAAATAGAATTACATACAAATAAGGACATACATGCAAACAGATAGAAAAAGGTAATGCGGGCCCTGCTCGTGAGAGCATACAGTCTAAAGGAAATGTTGCTCTTAATTATTATTATTATTGTTTATTTGTGAAGTGGCAACACATTTGCAGCATGGTACTATGGGGTACAGAGTAATGTATATGTATATATATGAGGAAATGAGGGTCAAAGTTAAGACAAAAGGTAAAATGCTCATTGTGGTACGAGTATGGGGTATGGTCCAGTCACTTAGTTGATCCCATTAAGATTAGAGGGTGGGGATGTTGGGAGGTGTTAGATAGTGTGTTGTTTGGTCCGGTAACACAGCTGGTCCCAATAGGGTTAGAGGGAGGGTGGTGAGAGTTAATGGTATTTACGATAGGCTTCCTTAAAAAGGTGAGTTTTCAAGGAGTTTTTAAATGTCTAAAAACTGGGGGAGAGTCTGATGATACGTGGTACGGAATTCCAGAGAGAGGGGGTAGCACAGTAGAAGTCTTGTATGTATAAGGCAGGAGGAGACGTGGATGTCATGGGTAGAACATAGGGGCCACTTAGAGATATATTCGGGGATGAGAGCTAAGATGTAAAGGGAGTGTGCATCATTGTGAGCTTCATAAATAAGAGCAAATGTTTAACATTTTATTCTGTATTTTTGTCATGTTGGATGTAGCATTGGGCTTCTCTGTCGTCTGTTGTATACATATGACACGCTCAATAGCACTCCATTTTGACACATATACATATATATATATTTTGTGGGGGCTCAGGGGTTTCCAAAAAGAGCTTGCTGGGGTTTTGTGTTTCGTCATTTTATTCTAGAGGCTATGTGAAGCCAGTGCAGGGATTTGTATAGTGGAGCAGCAAAAGTGGAATGAGGGGTGAGGTACAGTAGAAGAATCTGGCAAAAACATTTTGGATGGATTGGGATAGGTGAACAAGGGGAATCCCATCTAGGAGAAGGTTGCAGTAGTCAATGCAGGACAAGATGAGTGAGTAAATAAGGATTTTAGTTGCGTTGAGTGAGAAAAGGGTGTAACTTGGCGATATATCAGAAGTGGAGATGGCAGGACTTTGTAAGGTATTGAATGTGAATAATCAAAGAAAGAACAGAGTCAAAGATAACCCCTAGAGGCAGAAGGTTTGCAGTGTTGGTGATATTGCTGTATTATTGAGAGTGAAGGAGAGCGTAGGGGTGGCAGTGGAAAGGTCAAAAAGACTTAGGGCTCTATGCAGTAAGCACCGAAAAAGTCCTCTCGCCAAGTGTTCCTTATCGGCATGATTTTGCCGATTTTCCCTCGCCGTATGCAATAAGTGCCGAATCCCTTCCGAATCAAGCCGAAAACATTTGTTCCCACTCTGGCGATGATTTGCCGATCACACACAGGTTTATCGGCGTGCATGGCGAGGTGGTGTTAGGTTCGCCAATGAAACTTCTTTCTGAATCTGCCGAAGCAAGCATGTTTTTGATTGAGCGGCCCATTTAAAGGCAGCGTGTATTTTTATTAATTCTCTGTGTTGTTGGGAGAGAGAGAGAGACACACAGAGCTGGGCGATTTGCATATTTCATATTGACAGAGAGAGTTGCTGTGTATTGTGATAGGTTTGTCCTGTGTTGTTTTGTTAACATCTTTGTGTTGTTTTCAGTTTGTAAGTGTTCAGTGCGATTGTGTTTAAATTTATTTTCTGTTCTTTGTGAGTGCAATAGGTATGGCCGAAAGGCGTGGGAGGAGTGATGCTGGTGTGAGTGGTACTGGTAGTCGTGTGAGTACGCATCTGAGTGAACGTAGGATTCAGGGGAGTGCTGTTGCTGCAAGTGCGACTGGTTTTGCTGGGAGTGCGAGTGGTGTTGCTGTGAGTGCGAGTGCTGGTGTTAGCTCTGTTGCTGGTGCTGCTGGGGTGTCTGTTGCTGGTGCTGCTGGGGTGTCTGTTGCTGGTGGTGCTGGGGTGTCTGGTGGTGGGGTGGTTGGTGGTGGGCCGCTTTTGGAGTCTCTTCCATTGGAAGGAGAGTCCAGTCAGCAGCAACCAAGCTCTGTGGCTGCACGTGGTCAGAAGAAACGTGTGGAGCGGCCACGTAATCCTCGTTTCAATGATGAGTTCTTGTCACAGGGATTTTGCAGCACTATGACTCTCTGTATGGGCATTTAGTAGGTAAGTCAATATTTGCATTGATTGTTCAAAGACATTTTATCCTATCTCATGTGACATGTGTTAATATCAAACTATTAATCTCTAATATCTATCAATTAAAGTTAATTGTTACACACATAATCCTTCATGCTTTATAACGACCATAACAATCAGTCAAAAAAGTTTGCCAATGTTCATAAAATATTCATGCAAGCTTCCTTAGATTTGTATGTTTCCACGTAAATGCTCATGTGGTACACATATTCAACCTAAACCAGCATGTTTGGTATCTCTTGGAACAGGTAGCAGTTTTGTAAAATGTTCGTCTTTCTATTAATTAGTAAGGTCATATATTTTGTATGTATTTCAAGGGCGGACAAGTTCAGCCTCAAGAAAAGAAATGTGGGAGCAGATAACATTGTCTGTGTCTGCGTGTGGGAATCATGTAAGGGACCACACGAATTGTCGGAAGAGATTTGATGATATCAAGGCGAATTTAAAGAAAAAAATCCAAGCACAACGGATGCATGCTGCTGCCACTGGAGGTGGGCCGCCAGCACAAGCTCTAATGTTAACTCCATTGGGGGAGCAGATGCGTGAAAAATTTCTTCCTGTCGTCGTGGAGGGTTTGCCAGGGGACAGAGAGATCGGCATTTATTCATCTCATTTTCCACCTGGTGACAAATCTTACTGTACTACGCGTGTCGTATGTTACAGTTCTTATCTATATTTCCGCTGCAACTTATAGTTTGTTCCAAATATAAGTATACCTACATATATATCTGTATATATGTCTCTCTCTCTCTCTCTCTCTCTCTCTCTCTCTCTCTCTCTCTCTCTCTATGTATATATATATATATATATATATATATATATATATATATATATATATATATATGCAAATATAACTGTATGCTCATCTGCATGTCTTAGGCAGGTCTGCAACCCCGCCTTTCCCCATTATCACCCAGCATACAGCACTTCCACTGCAGCAAGGGATTCTGGGAAATGACATGCAAATGAGCACACAGTGTCACTTTTTGCCTCAATAACCATTTTTAACATGGTTCCCTATAGGCTTAAGCTTGCTGCATGGTCACAGCTATATATATATATATATATATATATATATATATAATCAAAAAAATAAAAAAATAAATAGATGATACCGTTCTGTGGCTAACGAAATGCTTTTATTTGTGCGAGCTTTCGAGATACACTGATCTCTTCTTCCGGCGATGTTACAATGAATGAAGTATCATTCATTGTAACATTGCCGGAAGAAGAGATCAGTGTATCTCGAAAGCTCGCACAAATAAAAGCATTTCGTTAGCCACAGAACGGTATCATCTATTTATTTTTTTATTTTTTTGATTATTGAAGCTCGGCTAACACGGAACTGATACCTCTACATATATATATATATATATATATATATATATATATATATATATATATATATATATATATATATATATATATATATATATATATGTATATCTATATATATATATCTATATTTATATATAGTTGGCCAAAAATAAAAACAAAATTTATATATATATATATAATATCTATGTGGGTTCGGAAACATGTATTGGCTCAGCTATCGTGGCTTACATCATTATGAGTCAACATACACCACTTGACCTGCATGAAGGGATTCTGTGTAATGATCTTCCAAATAACACACACTGCAACCTTCTACTTTACAAAGCATTCAACATCTTTCCCCTATAGTTGAAAGCTGAATGTATGTTCTAATCTTTTTACAAACAATGGGTTAACATGCATAATCACAAAGCACACCCGCTGTCATTCTTTGTCACAGTAATGTTTAACATCACTGTGTTCTTCGTTATACTGTGTCTGGGCCCACAAATGCATAATTCACTATTTCATGTATGTGTCGATCCATAATACATATAATATATATATATATATATTTTTGTGATAATCTATGTTACACCTTTAAGCAGGCCCTTACTGCGTAATAAAGTCTTGCATGGAATATTGTCAATTGAAAGGCGAACATGAATAATTTTCACAAACAAATTCCGTTATGTATTATGAAAGCTCTTTTTTTGCTTCATGTTGTATAATGTGAGCATAAATAGGAACATGTACCATATGGTATTTAATTGTGTTCATATGTAGCTCACTTCATATTTGTATTTCGCTCATGTACCGGTGTGTGAAACCAGCTGCAATTAATATGTAATCACAGCATAGAGGTGAAAAGAGGGGGTGGTGTCGGGCAGAGAGCCAGATCACAGGGTCATGGTAGGGTCAAGTCTTGTGGGAGGGCTTACAGGTGGTAGAAGCAGCTAAGAGGTAATGGTGGTGTCAAGTGTTGGGGGAGGGACTACAGTTGTTAGAAGCTGACAAGGTGAACAGAAGTTCATCACATTCATTAGAAATGGTAATTATCTTACTTCTTTCAACCACCAGTCCACGATATATTAAAACGTACGTTAGTCATTCGTTCAGTTATATATTATTGTAACGTTATAGATACGCCACCTTCTCACACCAGTACCATCTGTGAGCGACACACTGTATGTGTTGCTGAGTGTCAGGCACATAGAGCACTACACCTGCTTCTCTTAAATGTTCTGACAGATCTCTTAAAATATTCATACACATTTCCACAATTAGGTGCTGAATTATAAGCAGAGTCAACTTTGCTTTCATGGTAGTGATGTACATTATTGTAGCTATATTAATACCCAACATATGCAGTGTATGTACAACAGACCAGTTAATTTTATAACGCATTCCTGCATTGTATGTATGTTGTATGGTGTTTAAAAGAAATGTGACGATTAGTTTCACATGTACATTTAAGTTAAGATGGATAATATACAGATTGCCCTAACCATAGAATTGTGATTTCGTTACGGGATGCTGATATTTAGCCATAAGTACTCCCACTACAGATACTTAATTCTAATTATGTACACATGACAATGAAATTCTGATGTTATTCTTCTATATAGTTGGTCCGGCAGCTCCTTTGTCACCTGTGTCACGTGACACTGAACACGTCTCGTCACCTGTCTCATCAAGGTCATCATCAAGAATGGAAGGTGAGTGTATGAGGTGCAGCCCATATAATGTGTACATTGGAAGCATTTCATTCGCCATGCAAAATAAATGCCTTTCACATGTAATGAACTTCAGATCAGTTATTGACACAGGAGATGTAGTGTTTCATGACAACATGTATTGTGTCTGTTTTCAAGTATCAGCTAGGAGTTGTGATGTTACAACAAACTTTAATTCATTCTTCTTTCACACTGAGTCGAAACTTCATTGTTGCTTCAAGCATCATCTTTTAATTTGACACAAATAATAAATTATGGAAACATGTTATGTGTTCCACTATGAGAACAACTATCATTATATTCAAAAAAAAGTGAAAGTTCCATGTCAGTTCATAATGTCTTTATTTATTTGTAGAACCAGATGTTGCCGCTCAAGGACAAATTCACTACAGTGACCATGAAGATGTTATCACTCCTGGATTAACACAGCATTCAAGTCCACCTGCTCGTGACACCTTCTCAGCTATTGCAGCTTCTGAAGAACGAATCTTGGGTGAAGAAAATCATCGCCATTCAGAAATGATGTCAATGCATGAAAGGATGATGTCACTGCATGAAAGGATGCAGAAAGGTCAATCTCAGAAATGTCACAAATAAAAAATATCATCATCCAAGTTCCTAAAGAAATCCAAAATCTAAACAGGACATTACAAGCACTAGTTCTGAATGTAAGCCAAGCCAATCAGTTTCGGAGTACAGCAAGAGAACAACAATTCCACTTTACCCCATCAGAGGATGGATCTTTACATGCTGCTAATTTTTCTCCAGAGTCATCACTTCTTCATTCCCCACTTCAGGATTATACCGGTACAGTAGGTGCAAGTTCTGTGCAGGTCCCTGTCAACCTCCAACCGCTTACATCATCTGTTCAAAATATGGAACCAACACCTACAAAAAGACACGCAAAAGAAAGTTTGGGCAACAATTACTAATCACCAGCTTTTGGAAGAAGACAAAAACACAAACACAAGAAAGTGCTCCACCACCACTGTTGCAATGTTTCTCAAGTGTTTCACAACTGCCACAGCTCACACCCAGTGCACCTGAAGTGCCACAGCCCACACTCAGTGCCCCTGAAGTGCCACAGGCCACACCTTGTGCCCCTGATGTGCCACAGCCCACACTTAGTGCCCCTGAAGTGCCACAGCCCACATCCAGTGTCCCTGAAGTGCCACAGCCCACACCCAGTGCCCCTGAAGTGCCACAGGCCACACCCAGTGCCCCTGAAGTGCCACAGCCCACATCCAGTGCCCCTGAACTGCCACAGCCCACTCCCAGTGCCCCTGAACTGCCACAGCCCACAACCAGTGCCCCAGAACTGCCACAGGCCAGTACAAGTGCTACAGTTAAGGCGAGAGTACTTGGCACAGGGAAAGGTGAACACAACATCCAACAAGCAGGCCTCTGACTTGCTCTCAAAAGGATAAACAAAAATAAATAAGCACATTCACTAAATTATTTTGTTTTGTGGTGTTGTTTACTGCAGACTCTTTCATGCATAGTGTATGTATGATCATGTACAGATGCTTGCAAACATTGAAGTATGTCCTTGTACACATGAATGTTTATAAATTCTCATTGACTGAATGAGTGAAGGCATATTTTATAACATATGAATATCTATTAATCATCAGTTGATTAATGTTAATACATTATTACACACGACATGTTAATGGAAGATGACATTCACTTAGCTCTTGTTCAGTATGAGATGTATCTGGGTTATTTTTGTAATGTAGATAGTCATTTCATGCTAATATTATTTACATACAGCTTTATGCAAGTACCCATATAACAGCATACATTTTAATGTTATGTTTTCTTGTGTTTTAACTCTGTAAGACATTACTTACCTTAATCTTCATTCATAGTTCATAATGTTGGCATAACAAAGACTCTCAGCCAATTATTGTAACAAATTTCTGGTGGGAGAAAAACTAGGCGTATAACTGTTCTTTTGTATTATAACCTTAGAAAAAACTGCAAAGATAACATGTAACTATTCACACATTCATCAGACATCCTTATGCGTTCAACATAGACACTGTACACTGGAAGACAGAAGAAATGGCAGTAGCTTCCACATTGCACAGCAATCCACGTAAATCATACAAATTTATGATTTATGAAGCAATCGAGTCAACGCCAGAGAAAAAGGCTACCTGGGGGAAATCTATGCCTTGATCAAAAACAAATATCCATACTACCAAGAAACAGCCAAACAAAGAAATTTTAAAACTTCTGTACGTTTCACTTTATTCGCAAATGAATGTATTGAGTGTGTCCCTCATCGTCAAGGTCAACGATATGGATGCTGGTAAGTTGCTTCATCATTTAAACTTACCATGGAACATGGAACATATCTTCTGTTAAATAGCATATTTTTGCCTAATACCAGTTACATTGAAGCCGCACAAACTGTCGCATCTGCTGATATACCTGCACCGTCCATTCATCAAGACCAAATGCAAGATGGACATAACTACTATGATATGTATCCAAACTTATATGGCCAATACGAATGTGGAGGTGAAAACAACCAACAACTGTACGTACCTCCGGAGGTCTTGTTTGAAGAACCCACTGCAGATCCGTATGACGGCCTCACGGAGATGTGTCTGAATCAGGATTCAACGGTTGCCTCAACCATGGATGATACTGTTGTGCCTTCCTGGAGCGAGTTGTTGCAGCCAAATCAGTTTTGACTTCTACAAGAATAGTAAATACAAATTTCGTTATGCCTTTACTCAAATTATATATGTGTACATTATTAGAACATAATCTGCATAATATACACAATTTGTTAGCCAAATGAGTGGATACAGCGTAACATTGCAGACAGCCTTACATGTAGCGTTCACAAATAGATTATTTCCTATAACAATAGACTACATGACGAACCATTAGTACACATTGGTGACGGAGTCCTAAATCATTCATTATTATCACTTTTAAACTATCTTTTCTAAATGTTACACTAACTGTAACACGGAGAAAAAAGGGGTGGTGTGAATAGCGCTAAACAATATATATATACAATACAAACACAGTGTGAAAAATTTAAGAACGGCTGCCAGGAAAAAACTAACCCAAACACAGTTAGTGAAAACACACAGAGATAACAATACAGACCGGCGCCTCAATGTCCAAACTGAATGAGTCCAGAGATGTGCTGCAATGTCCAAAAATACTGATCCGGCAGAAGGACTGCAGACTCCGCAACAGCACACGTGGTTTCATGCAAGGGAGATAAAAAGAAAAATCATAGCGTGACACTGCAAAACTATAAACATATAACTCATACAGACATGACATACATGACAAACAACACTAACAGAAAGGCTGACAATAATACAGAGATTTATTTAAACAATACTAAAAACAAGAGAGCTTGGGAGCGGGTCGAGGATCCAGTGTGGTAAAACTGGAATCCTACTTACAGCAAGCCAGAGGGGTACAAGCGGTGTGTATACTATGTATACTGTGCAGTTCTTTAGTCAGCTTCGGCGCGTGGTGCTGGTGTAATGGCCGCCGGCGCTTCCTCCAGTTATTCCTGGTCTCAGCGTCCCTGCAGGCCAAACCTCGCGAGATTCCCGTCAGCCGTGACGTCACTCGCTAGGTGGAGCTACTCGCCGCCGCTTCCTCCTGTACCGCACGTCGTTCGCTCGAGCTGTAACTGGGTGCTGTGACCTGCTCCTTGGATAGTCTCTTGTGAACAATCTCTAAAACACCCTGTAACACACACACACACCTCATTGTTTAGCATTCAACATATAAAAACAATGTGTCGCCCACATGTGACGTGGGAACGTGGTGATGTCCCAAGGCGTCCTTAACAAGGTTACCAATGCAAGCCCCCCCCCCCCCCAACCGACATGCGCGCGTGAAACAGTATTGGCTGTGCCCGTAGCTTATTGTTATGGTCAGTGCAGTGTGTCTTGCGCGCGCGTCTGTGGGGCGGTGTGTGCACAGCGCTGGAGGCCAATGTTCATTCAGTGGGAGGGGTGTTTGCGTGCATTTCATGTTGCCTTCACATGACGTCACACATATTTTGTTCGCTCATTGGCTGATCGTCCATTTTGGCCGTGGGCACACGTCCGTTTACAAAGTTTAGATATGTACATGTGTAGAAGTGAATTTATTTCGCTTCCATAACATAAATTTCAGCCATGATTTGCGTACTGCTAGCAGAACCATGGAGGGACATGTATTGAACGCACAGCGTACACATCGTTTTGCGCATGCGCTAAGACTTAGTCCACACATTCGTGACGTGCGTGCGCAACAGACGTTGTGCGCGCACATTATTATGTATGCAGGCACCGGAACAAACATATCAGTAGTAATGCGAACACCGGCATTTGAAACATGAGATAGTTCTGTATCTTTAGTTTGATCCTTGCAGTTTAAACATATACGTTACTTATGCGTGAATATCCACAATTATATAGAGATGTGTTAATCATTGTCATGCTGAAACATAGATAAATGTGCAATCTTTGAACATCATGTGTTTGCTGTATTTCACAGATGTCGAGGATTAATACATGGGACCAATGTATGATTTCAAATGGGCTAATCGTTATATTAGATGATTGTGACGACTAGCGAACAACAATTATAATAAATATGTAACAATGCTTGCAATGATTGGTGCGCAGATTAACAATCACTAAATAATGTTATCCTATTGTGCAAATATTTACTATGCAGTTAATTATCATAATGATGTTGCTAAGCACTGAAGTTAGAACTTATATTGATATTTTGTTCTTTTCTACTAACATTATATGTATTGTCATGTGATACAGTATGTGCAACCAACATTATCACTCAGCAAACACATTAATCTACTATATATTATAATCTCACGTGTGACTTGTCAAAGAATGTAAATGCTACATAACAACTCGTAGACATTGTATCTGAACGTACACAATAACAATAGGGAGGTGATAGAAACTTTTTAGTCATGTGAATATTATATTATCACCTAGGTTGTAGTGCTAACCTAACATGCATGAGCTAATGAATGTTATGTACAGATCATTAAACCATGAACATTTGTGTGTACATTTCATTCACACGAATAACTATAGTTTAGTGTTATTATTAAACGTTAAACACATACATAGCTAAGTGACGCCGATGATAAAAACAACATTATTATGTAGGTTAATATTATTTCTGGTAGAATACATGCATCACACAAAAACAAAAACACACACACACTATGTTGATGAAATGTGTGCGTATGTAAATGTATACTTCATTTATGTTCATTTGTTGACAGTTGTTATAAAGGATCATGATCATTATTAATAAGTAACGTGAATGAAATAAAAAATTTCTTAGGAACATTGTCATTGTGTTGAATGATTCTGAAAAAAATGTGAATCCAAAGAACTATACTTTGGAATGGTGTTAACATTTTGACAAATGTAACATGTACGTCAAATCAACACACATCTTTCACTTATACATACACATGTGACAATGTATTAATCAACATGAAGATGAAGTGAGAGAATAAATAATGACATACATTGCAATGTTAATGATGTTTACCACATTTGAGTAATTTCATACAAACATGCATTGAGTGTTAACATCGCTCATGTGCATGAATGGATGTTGTTACGTTGTAATAATGACATGTTATGTAATGTAGGTAATGATTTTTAAACACACTGTACAATAACCACAAAGTGTAGATAAACGCACAGACACAATACAGAAAGGACATATTTCAATTGTCACAACTTGTTCATTACGTTCTCTTTAAACATCCTCTAACTATACCTGTATCGAGGTTTGCACATCTTATTACAGATGTGAATTCAAATACATACCATGAGCAGTCCTTGGAGTGATATACCTTGAAAAAAGAAAACATCAATGAATATAAATCATTGTCATGACATGTTAATTAAGGTAAGCAACACACAGAAGTGACACTTTTCTATTTTATATTAAACAAAATATAGAAAACGGCAAATATGATCTGAAATACACAATAGGCTACACATCATTGTGACACACATGTCACACTCCAAATGAACATTTGTATGTAACCATATTGCACTAGCTATTGGCTATCAACATAGTAGGTTTATAGTTTATGCATGTCCAAAAATAGCATGTACAGAAAAGATAGATTTTGTACACATTATTCCCTCATGTACACACAAAACCTTTTAGTGGTAAGAAGTATAATACAACCTGTTGATGAATGACATACCGGTGCCACATGCATTTGTCCACACAGCAGAGAACAGAAAGGTGGGAGAACCATATTCATCTGTTTCCTAAGTGAATGGTATTTGGACACATGTATTTATCATTAAAATGAATTAATACATCTATGTAGTACTATGAACATATAGGCAGTTGCTTACATGAAAAATATGTGTTAATCACATTACGACATGTCTCCACACCACAGGCTGTTTGCTCAGTGTCAGCTGCTAAATATACGGGATGCTCCTCCTTCAAGCCCTGACGTATGTCGGTTTCTAAATTATGGCGGAGTGCCAGATTGTGCAAAATGCAACAAGCAATTACAATATCTGACACTTTAGCAGGCTTATATTGAACTGCCCCACCAGTTCTATCCAAACACCTGAATCTTGTTTTAAGCAGGCCAAATGTCCGCTCGATGACCGATCTTGTAGATATGTGGGCTACATTATAACGTTCCTCTGCTTCAGATTGAGGGTTAGCCAATGGTGTCAAAAGCCACGGCCTAATTCCGTATCCTGAGTCACCTAGAATGAAGCATGCACAAACATTCAATAACATTATAGAATGTGTCAACATTAACGACGACATTTGCAACATACACATTACTGGTTTCTTAACAGTTCATAATATGTACTCACCCACCAGCCAACCAGGTCCAAAATAGCCTTGTCCAAAAGCATGGAAAACTGATGAGTTTCTCAGGATAGAGGAATCGTGGCTGGAACCAGGGAATCTGGCTACCACATGCATAATCTTCATCATGGCATCGCATACCACCTGTACATTCAGGGAATGGTAGTGCTTACGATTGCGGTAAGCATGCTCACTCTGACTAGGCGGGATCATGGCAACATGGGTGCAATCTATTGCACCCATCACACATGGTATCCCGGCTATGGCATAAAAGCCATTCCTCACTTCCAGCCACTCTGTGTGCTCTGTAGGAAAATGAATATAATTCCTAGCGTGTCTATTCAGTGCACATAGAAACTGGGTAAAGGCCCGCGAGAATGTAGATTGCAGACCCCGCCCACTATGCCCACAGTTGTCTGGAATGACGCGGAAGCAAGATAATGTAATGAGCACAGCATTTTAACAAGCCCAGGGACTGCACGACTTCTGGATGTCACAAAATCGAAATCTACCCTTATCTCTTCATAAAGAGATAAGATTGCTGCTGAACTCAAACGAAACCGACTTATGATCTCCTCCTCACTCATCCCATTTAACATGGTTCTCTCCCTGTACAAACGTGGACGAGGCACAACTTCTCTCCTCTCTCTTCTCCTCTCATCTCCTTGCCCTCTCCTTCTCCCTCTCCACTCCACATCCCTGTCCCTGTCGCATCCTTGCCCTGTGACATCCTGTCCCTCAGCTATCCTCTCCTCCAATAGAATCTTCCTCCGTCTCATGAACAATTGTATCATCTTCAGGTCTGTAGCTGTCAATACGCAGGTAATTGCCCTCCTTTAAATACCTATGTGATGATGTCACGTGACTTGATGAAGTGCAAGATGTTATATAAACATACTGCACCGACACACTTTATTCGAGCAAATACCCGGTATGTACCTGGCAGATACCTGGAATGCGCCGCTCCTCACCTCTGACAAGCCCCGTTGCGTTTGCCTTCCCAGCCTGGGTTCATGCCTGGCTGATGGGCGGCTGATCTGTTAAATGATAATGATTAGGATTTAATAGGCTGCAATGCTTCGCGTGTCTACCAGATGGCATAAATTCATGAATTGTAATGCAGTATATATATATATACTGTGCAGTATTGCAGCCAGCAGGAATAAAATGCTTCAATCCCTGCTTGGAAAATACCTCAATGCACTCGGGCAGAAAACAGTCACAAACCTCAATACACCCGGGTATACCCGAATTCGTGGGACTAGCCGAGCTCGAATAAAGTGTGTCGCCAGTGTATCCAAGTTGTGAACTCCAAACGGGTATATACAGTAGTACGAATTATACGGATTATTTATGTGTGTTCACCAGGCAATCATGATATTTGACTATGATGTTACGTTAAGATTTATACAACCATTTATTCGTAAGTATTTATGGAATGTGTAATGCATGTATCACTTATGAACGCAACACTCAGTCATCTCATTAGGATACAACCATGACATTGACGTTGAAAAACTACGTTACAACATGTATAATTTAGCATGTTATTGTCACATGTTCACATGAACTAATAATATGTGCATATGCATAATTTAGTGCCACCAGGATACTTGCTATTGATTATATTTAAATCGTCTAAAAATGAGGAACTATTATAGATCTGTGTATAACTTAGCATGAACTGATTATCATGCATCGTGTACAATGTAAACATGCAATGTTATTGAGTGTCCAATTGCAGATGTCATAAAAAGAGGGAGGTCACAAACTACATGTAAACATAACAAATAACAGTTACATTTTCGTTTGATCATGCGTTACACATTAAAAGCATTCAATAATGTATACCAACATTACTATACGCTGGATCTGTTAGATGTGTCAAATCTGTTACATCATATAATAAATTGAAGCACACTTAAGTAACATGTTTCATATGATGTGATCTCTTCCTTTAAGAGTTTACTATAGGAGTTTCCCTTGACACATCATAACATTAAGACTAATGTGACACGCAAAACATCAAAACATAGACAAGTACAATGTTCTGCCAATAATAAACGTAAGTGGTGACACGATGAAGTGAATCACATCGACACTGTAATTCCAAGCACATTTTTATTAGGAGCAATAGAACGTAAACACTCCTATAAAGTTATAAGTCCCTGCTCCATTGACTCCATTGATGTAGAGATGAGCTATTTTTTCTAAGTGCCGTCCCGGCAACCTTGCTGATCCTTCTCCCCTCCAACTTGCCAACTTTAGTTAGCGGGACATATTGCCGTAGAAATCTCAATTTTAGAGTGCCGATCAGCACTGATAAGCTGATCGGGGCTACTAGAATACAGCCGATTTCAAAAAGTGGCGAAAAGTGCCGATAAGTGGGTTATCGCCAGCCGCCTGCCGATAAATTTTTATCGGGAAGACAAAATGCCGATTTTGGCCACTTATCGGCGCTTTCTGAATCGCAAATGCAATTTTGGTTGGAAAATGCCAATAAAAGCCTTATCGGCGCTTACTGCATGAGGCCCTTAATAATTTTTTTGACATGTTAATAATCATTCAGGTACTGCTGCGGCAGCTTTTATTCTTACTAATAACTGGCATGTACCTGGCATGTTCCTGGAATGTGACACTTTTCACCCGAGCATGCCGGGCTCCTTTTGCCTTCCCAGCCAGGCGCATGCCCGGCTGATGTGTTAATTAATAATGGTTCAGGATTTACTAGGCTGCAATGCTTCGCGTGTCTGCCAGATAGCATAAATTCATGAATTGTAATGCAGTATATATATATACATATATATATATACTGTATAACAACAACCCCTATAAACCCTAACATACAGTACTGTACATTTTTATTCATAGTGTACATGTACAGGGCATCCCCGGAGCTGAACCGCATTGGTTTCAGGTCGGAGGACCCCCTGCTCCCCGAGATACAGCCCCCTTTATGAGGTGCCGGTATCCCTCTGCTTGGTTTAAAGGTCCCGATCACGTGACCGCGGCCTGTAAACCAAGCAGAGGGATACCGGCACCCCCTAAAGGGGCCTGTATCTCGGGGAGCAGGGGGTCCCCGGACCTGAAACCAACGCGGTTCTGCTCCGGAGACCCTCTGCCCACCTACAGTATGAATAAAAAACATATATAAATAAACACTCGTTCCTTACCTTAGCGGCTATGTGCTATGGTAACGAAGCAGCATTTCTGTATTTGAATAATATTGTACAGTGAGCAGGGTGTTCCCTGAGCCAGAAATTAATGCTCAGGGTACCCCCTGCTCCTGTACAATATTATTAAAAATACAGAAATGCTGCTTCATTAGCATAGCGGATAGCCGCTAAGGCAATGAAGGGGTTAACTCACCGTGCCCGCTTTATTTTGGGTAGCGGGGGTGGGTGAGGGGGGTATGAGGGGGGTATTTGGCCCTTGGTGTGAGTTTAGGACTTGCGGGGGGGTTGCGGGTGCACTTAACCCCTTCACGGCCGTGGCAGTTAATACCGCTACGGTCATGAAGGGGTTAAGCCCTCCCGCTACCCCCCGCAAGCCCTAAACAGCCACCGTTGGGGCTAATACCCCCTTCACCCACCCCCGCTAACCACAATAAAAAAAATACACACACAGCAGCCGCCAAAAAATAAATAAATAAATAAATCTAAATAAATAAATAAATAAATGACTATAAATAAATACATTTGAAATACATTTTTATTTATAGTGTAGATGTGCAGGGGGTCTCCGGAGCTGAACCGCATTGGTTTCAGGTCGGGGGACCCCCTGCTCCCCGAGATACAGCCCCCTTTATGAGGTGCCGGTATCCCTCTGCGTTTCAAGGGCCCGATCACGTGACCGCGGCCTGTAACCCAAGCAGAGGGATACCGGCACCCCCTAAAGGGGCCTGTATCTCGGGGAGCAGGGGGTCCCTGGACCTGAAACCAACGCTGTTCAGCTCCGGAGACCCTCTGCACATGTACAGTATAAATAAAAAACATATATAAATAAACACTCGTTCCTTACCTTAGCTGCTATGTGCTACGGTAATGAAGCAGTATTTCTGTATTTTAATAATATTGTACAGTGAGCAGGGGGTTCCCTGAGCCAGAAATTAATGCTCAGGGGACCCCCTGCTCCTGCACAATATTATTAAAAATACAGAAATGCTGCTTCATTACCATAGCGTATAGTCGCTAAGGCAATGAAGGGGTTAACTCACCGTGCCCGCTTTATTGTGGGTAGTGGGGGTGGGTGAGGGGGGTATTTGGCCCTTGGAGTGAGTTTAGGACTTGCGGGGGGGTTGCGGGTGCACTTAACCCCTTCACGACCGTAGCAGTTAATACCGCTACGGTCATGAAGGGGTTAAGCCCTCCCGCTACCCCCCGCAAGCCCTAAACAGCCACCGTTGGGGCTAATACCCCCTTCACCCACCCCCGCTAACCACAATATAAAAAATACACACACAGCAGCCGCCAAAAAATAAATAAATAAATCTAAATAAATAAATGACTATAAATAAATACATTTGAAATACATTTTTATTTATAGTGTAGATGTGCAGGGGGTCTCCGGAGCTGAACCGCGTTGGTTTCAGGTCGGGGGACCCCCTGTTCCCCGAGATACAGCCCCCTTTATGAGGTGCCGGTATCCCTCTGCTTGGTTTAATGGTCCCGATCACGTGACCGCGGCCTGTAACCCAAGCAGAGGGATACCGGCACCCCCTAAAGGGGCCTGTATCTCGGGGAGCAGGGGGTCCCCGGACCTGAAACCAACGCTGTTCAGCTCCGGAGACCCCCTGCACATGTACAGTATGAATAAAAAACATATATAAATAAACACTCGTTCCTTACCTTAGTGGCTATGTGCTATGGTAATGAAGCAGCATTTCTGTATTTTAATAATATTGTACAGTGAGCAGGGGGTTCCCTGAGCCAGAAATTAATGCTCAGGGGACCCCCTGCTCCTGCACAATATTATTAAAAATACAGAAATGCTGCTTCATTACCTTAGCTGATAGCCGCTAAGGCAATGAAGGCAGAATAGCATGTTTATTGGGGACATTTGATTTGCCCCCAATAAACATTGCAATAAACAACATACTGCACCGACACACTTTATTTGAGCAAATACCCAGTATGTACCTGGCAGATACCTGGAATGCGCCGCTCCTCACCTCTGACAAGCCCCGTTGCGTTTGCCTTCCCAGCCTGGGTTCATGCCTGGCTGACGGGCGGCTGATCTGTTAAATGATAATGATTAGGATTTAATAGGCTGCAATGCTTTGCGTGTCTACCATATGGCATAAATTCATGAATTGTAATGCAGTATATATATATATACTGTGCAGTATTGCAGCCAGCGGGAATAAAATGCTTCAATCCCTTCCTGGAAAATACCTCAATGCACTCGGGCAGAAAACAGTCACAAACCTCAATACACCCGGGTATACCCGAATTCGTGGGACTAGCCGAGCTCGAATAAAGTGTGTCGCCAGTGTACAGTACACCCCCTGTGTATTTAAAATACATAAACAATAAATACATGACATACATATTTTTAATGTGTTTTAAACCTGCCTGCCTTCACTGTAATCTATAAAAAAAACCCTCCCCCTATTGTGTGTGAAGCTTCCCTGCCTTCACTATAATCTATGTAAAAAACCCTCCCCCTATTGTGTCTGCTAAGCTTCCCTGCTTTGACTAATCTGTGTAAACCCCCCTCCCCCTAGTGTGTCAGTAAAATCTGCCTGGCCTGTGTTTCTGTGAGTGCAGTGTACTGAATGTAAATGTGGGGAGGGGGATCCCGTGTAAATAACCACACAAACACCCACTACCCACTACCCATGGCTCCTCTGCTGCTTGCTGCAAAACAGAGACAAAAATTAAAACATACAAAGTAATGTCCCCTAACCCCTTAATCACCATAGCTGTTATTAACCTCTACAGTCATTAAGGGGTTAACCCACCCTCACCCACCACTCGGGACGCCTACATACCCTCCCACACTTAGCCCCCCACCCGTGAGGCCTAACCACCCACCCACTACCCACAAGGGAGGCCTACCCACATACCGTTGGGGAAACACCCCCCCCCCACCCCCAGTACCCACAATAAAAACAATACAGTGACCCACAATAAACAGCATTCTATTTATTAAATACATTACCCACCCCCTGTGCCCCCCCCATAAATACAAGATTTATTCTTTTACATACAGGGTTCATAACGCAGCCCCACGCGAGTCCCCGGTGGGCTGGCGGGGCACCTGGACAGACCTACAGTTTACCAGCAGCCCTTTTTACACAGGTTCTGGAGGCCTGCTGGTGGATCCCGCCAGCACCATGGCCCCCAGGTGGTCTCCTTGGGTCACCGTGGGCCACAATTGGGTCTCCACGGTAGGCCCGCGGATGTCTGGGAGCCCCGGGTCAGACCCACAGGTGTCTGCGGGGCCTCGGGTGGTTCCCTCGGGGGTCTGGGGAACTCACGGGTGCTCACTACGGGTCCGCGGTGCCCCCACAGAAGTGGGACCACACATCATCATCCCCGCACCTACGGGTCGGCGGTGCCCCCACAGAAGTGGGACCACACATCATCATCCCCGCAGACTACGGGTCCGCGGTGCCCCCACAGAAGTGGGACCACACATCATCATCCCCGCATGTGTCACCGTGGAACCACCAGCCTGATACCCTTGGGATACCCGAGGATACCCACAGGTGGTCTCCAGAGGTCCCACGCAGAACCACGGAACCAACCCTGAATGTAAAAAAAATAAACCTGGCCTATACATTCAATACATACACCCTCCCCCCCAACACCTACAGTACAATAATGTGCAAAATAACTATTATCCAGATATGGATAATAGATTAATTGCCCATTATTAAAACATTAACTAGCATATACAAATAAATAAAGTACTACTGACCTCATCAATAGTGTCCGTTGCCAGCAAAATCCTTGTCTTGCCCACAACATACATAGCAAATACAAAGCCAATACATTGCAATTACATTCAGATATCAATTAACCCCTTAAACACCTTATCAGATAATAACCGCAAAGGTGATTAAGGGGTTAAGCCACACAGGCCCGATACCCACCCTTCACCCATGAATTTGTACAGTGGCTTCATCATGCAACTATATATATATATACTGTATATATATATATATATATATATATACAGATATATATATATATATATATATATATATATATATATATATATATATATATATATATATATATATATACACACGATGAACCAATATACAAATAAATGTAGAAGGGTTATCAAAAGCATACTGTCCTTCAACCAAACACTTCTCCATACAGACACTACATTAAAATCAATTTCCTTTAATAATCCTAACTGATCTCACAATCTATATCATCACAAACCAATGAAAAACCTCACATTCCAATATATATGATGCATAAAATCTATGCACCATATACATTCTGCAAATGAATCAGCCAAGTAAACAAAAATCAATTAGCAATCATTATTTACATCCCTAAACAATTCACACTCCATCACGAACAATGAAACAATTAACTAATTCACGCCTGGAGCAGAACAATTTAGCCTGTGAAAAAAATATAAGTACCAACCAAAATACAACCTTTAAAACCAAGGCTAGCCCTGACCTCCCACAAACACACAATACAATACCAAGGAATACATCTATCTAATTTTAAAATACTTTAAACTCACAATAATGCATAGCAGCATAGACAAATTAATTTAAAACACATCAAATCAAACTTTTAAAACAACATCACTTCTTTCCCTGTATGTATATATCTCTCTAGACATATATACATACATACATACAGTGGCAAGAAATGATATACCACAAAAAAAAATACACATGTTAAAAAACCTTTTGAAAAAATTAACAAGTTAAATAAAATACATTTCTTTAGTTCACTTACCATTACTTGGCCCCACCGACTTCCGTTGCGCAGCTTACTCACGAACCAATCCACGATCAGGAACCCATAAAATAAAAAACCATAAAATAATAAACAATAAACTAAAAATCCAAATCAATCCACGGATCTTCTACTTGTAATCCATCTTCATCTGTATTCTTCTTTCTTGTATCTCCTTCCAGAGGGGTGGGGCGGGGTCTTCTCCCCATCTGCGGCCACGCCCTGGTCTTCTTTCTTGCCCGGAGGTCCTTCCTCCGCGGCGTCTGGCTTCAAAATGAGACGACATAGGCTTTTAAAGGCCTATGACGTCACATTTTTCGTCATGGTTCCCACGGTCCTGATTGGGCCGTGAAAACCATGTGTTTTGGCCGACAAAAAAAAAATGATGACGTCACTTAAAGGGAATGAAAGCACAGCCAATCAGAATGGCTTTGCTTCAATTGCCTTTAAGATGACGTCATGAAAAGGCACATGGCCGCCCTCACATGGTATGGTAGCCAATCAGAGCGTGGGAACTCCATCCCTACTCTTATTGGCTCTAGTACCATGTGACAAGCTTTCAATGACGTCACATCCTATTTCCCCCCAAGCCTCTGTCACATGGTACTAGAGCCAATCAGAGTAGGGATGGAGTTCCCACGCTCTGATTGGCTACCATACCATGTGAGGGCGGCCATGTGCCTTTTCATGACGTCATCTTAAAGGCAATTGAAGCAAAGCCATTCTGATTGGCTGTACTTTCATTCCCTTTAAGTGACGTCATCATTTTTTTTTGTCGGACAAAACACATGGTTTTCACGGCCCAATCAGGACCGTGGGAACCATGACGAAAAATGTGACGTCATAGGCCTTTAAAAGCCTATGTCATCTCATTTTGAAGCCAGATGCCGCGGAGGAAGTACCTCCGGGCAAGAAAGAAGACCAGGGCATGGCCGCAGACGGGGAGAAGACCCCGCCAAGCTGGAAGGAGATAGAAGAAAGAAGAATACAGATGAAGATGGATTACAAGTAGAAGACCCGTGGATTAATTTGGATTTTTAGTTTAATGTTTATTATTTTATGGTTTTTTATTTTATGGGTTCCTGATCGTGGATTGGTTCGTGAGTAAGCTGCGCAACGGGAGTCGGTGGGGCCAAGTAATGGTAAGTGAACTAAAGAAATGTATTTTATTTAACTTGTTAATTTTTTCAAAAGGTTTTTTAACATGTGTATTTTTTTTTTTGTGGTATATCATTTCTTGCCACTGTATGTATGTATGTATATATGTCTAGAGAGATATATACATACAGGGTAAGAAATTATGTTGTTTTAAAAGCTTGATTTGATGTGTTTTAAATTAATTTGTCTATGCTGCTATGCATTATTGTGAGTTTAAAGTATTTTAAAATAAGATAGATGTATTCCTTGGTATTGTATTGTGTGTTGCCTTGGTTTTAAAGGTTGTATTCTGGTCGGTACTGTATTTTTTCATAGGCTAAATTGTTCTGCTCCAGGCGTGAATTAGTTAATTGTTTCATTGTTCGGAATGGAGTGTGAATTGTTTAGGGATGTAAATAATGATTGCTAATTGATTTTTGTTTACTTGGTTGATTCATTTGCAGAATGTATATGGTGCATAGATTTTATGCATCATATATATTGGAATGTGAGGTTTTTTATTGGTTTGTGATGATATAGATTGTGAGATCAGTTAGGATTATTAAAGGAAATTGATTTTAATGTAGTGTCTGTATGGAGAAGTGTTTGGTTGAAGAACAGTATGGTTTTGATAACCCTTCTACATTTATTTGTATATTGGTTCATCATGTGTGTGTATATACTGTGTATATATATATATATATATATATATATATATATATATATATATATATATACTGTATATATAAATACAGTATCTCTCTCTCTCTCTCTCTCTCTCTCTCTGTATATATATACAGTATATATATATACTGTATATAGTTGCATGATGAAGCCACTGTACAAATTCATGGGTGAAGGGTGGGTATCGGGCCTGTGTGGCTTAACCCCTTAATCACCTTTGCGGTTATTATCTGATAAGGTGTTTAAGGGGTTAATTGATATCTGAATGTACTTGCAATGTATTGGCTTTGTATTGGCAATGTATTTTGTGGACAAGACAAGGATTTTGCTGGCGACGGACACTTCGCATTGATGAGGTCAGTAGTACTTTATTTATTTGTATATGCTAGTTAATGTTTTTAATAATGGGCAATTAATCTATTATCCATATCTGGATAATAGTTATTTTGCACATTATTGTACTGTAGGTGTTGGGGGGGAGGGTGTATGTATTGAATGTATAGGCCAGGTTTATTTTTTTTACATTCAGGGTTGGTTCCGTGGTTCTGCGTGGGACCTCTGGAGACCACCTGTGGTATCTTCGGGTATCCCAAGGGTATCAGGCTGGTGGTTCCACGGGTGACACATGTGGGGATGACGATGTGTGGTCCCACTTCTGTGGGGGCACTGCCGACCCGTAGTCTGCGGGGATGACGATGTGTGGTCCCACTTCTGTGGGGGCACCGCCGACCCGTAGGTGCGGGGATGATTATGTGTGGTCCCACTTCTGTGGGGGCACCGCGGACCCGTAGTGAGCACCCGTGAGTTCCCCAGACCCCCGAGGGAACCACCCGAGGCCCTGCAGACACCTGTGGGTCTGACTCGGGGCTCCCAGACATCCGCAGGCCTACCGTGGGGACCCAATTGTGGCCCACGGTGACCCAAGGAGACCACCTGGGGGCAATGGTGCTGGCGGGATCCACCAGCAGGCCTCCAGAACCTGTGTAAAAAGGGCTGCTGGTAAACTGTAGGTCTGTCCAGGTGCCCTGCCAGCCCACCGGGGACTTGCGTGGGGCTGCGTTATGAACCCTGTAAGTAAAAGAATAAATCTTGTATTTATGGGGGGGCACAGGGGGTGGGTAATGTATTTGATAAATAGAATGCTGTTTATTGTGGGTCACTGTACTGTTTTTATTGTGGGTACTGGGGGTGGGGGGGGGTGTTTCCCCAACGGTATGTGGGTAGGCCTCCCTTGTGGGTACTGGGTGGTTAGGCCTCACGGGTGGGGGGTTAGTGTGGGAGGGTATGTAGGCATCCCGAGTGGTGGGTGAGGGTGGGTTAACCCCTTAATGACTGTAGCGGTTAATAACCGCTATGGTGATTAAGGGGTTAGGGGACATTACTTTGGATGTTTTAATTTTTGTGTCTGTTTTGCAAAAGCGGAGGGGCCATTGCCAGGATGGGGGGGGTAACGGTATGTGGGTAGGGGGTGAGGGTGGTTAGACCTCACAGTATGCACATCGGGTCCCCCCCCATCCCACATTTACATACACTGCACTCACAGCAATAAAGGCAGGTTGGGAGATTTAACAGAAACATTAGGGGGAGGGGGCTTTACACAGACCACAGTCAAGGAGGTGGGGTTATAACCCACTCCCCCTCCCCACATTTACATACACTGCACTCACAGCAATACAGGCAGGGAGGGAGATTTAACAGAAACATTAGGGGGGGGGGCTTTAAACAGATTACACTGAAGGCAGAGAGATTTAACAGAAACATTAGGGGGGAGGGGGCTTTAAACAGATTACACTGAAGGCAGAAAGATTTAACAGAAACATTAGGTGGGAGGAGGCTTTAAACAGATTACACTGAAGGCAGAGAAATTTAACAGAAACGTTAGGGGGGAGGGGGCTTTAAACAGATTACACTGAAGGCAGGGAGATACAGGGGATGTACTGTACTGTATGTTGTTTATTGCAATGCTTCAATGTGTTTATAATGTATAATGTTTTTTACAATTAGATAGATGTAATCCTTGGTATTGTAAGGGTTAGCTTTGGTTTTAAATTGTGTTTTCTGGTTGGTACTTACAGTATATATTGATTTTTGTTTACTTGATTGGTTAAAATAGTTGACTTGTTTGGAAGTGTTTGTATTTACTGGTAGCTTGCAATGATATTGTTAACATTCATTTGCAGAATGTATATGTGCATAGATTTTATGCATCATTTATACAATGTAAATGCAATGTACTGTATGAATTGGAATGTGAGGTTTTATATTGTAAGATCAGTTATTATTATTAAATGGATTATTATTATTATTATTGTCTGTATGGAGAAGCGTTATTTGAAGGACAGTATGATTTTGATAACCATTCTACATTTATTTGTATATTGGTTCATCATTTGTGTGTATATACTGTGTGTATATATATATATATATATATATATATATATATATATATATATATATATATATATATATATATATATGTATATATATATGTATATATACAGTATATATACAGTATATATACTGTATATGTATAGGGATTGTTATTATAATATATATATATATATATATATATATATATATATATATATATATATATATATATATATATATATATACTGTGTATATATATAAATATATATTTAATTATCTTCATGTATTTATTTATTTATTTAGATTTATTTATTAATTGTGGGGCTGCTGTGCGTGAATTTTTTCTATTGTGGGTAGCGGGGGTGGGTGAAGGGGGTGTTTGGCCCTTGGTGTGAGTTAAGGACTTGCGGGAGGGTTACGGGTGCACTTAACCCCTTCACGGCCGTAGCAGTTAATACCGCTACAGTCGTGAAGAGGTTAAGTGCACCCGCTACCCCCCCGCAAGCCCTAAACAACCACCGTTGGGGCTAATACCCCCTTCACCCACCCCCGCTACCCACAATAAAAAAAATTCACACACAGCAGCAGCAGCACAATTAATAAATAAATCTAAATAAATAAATAAATATATGAATATAAATAAATACATTTAAAATACATTTTTATTGATAGTGTAGATGTGCAGGGGGTCTCCGGAGCTGAACCTCTGTGGTTTTAGGTCCGGGGCACCCCTGCTCCCCGAGATACAGGCCCCTTTAGGGGGTGCCGGTATCCCTCTGCTTGGGTTACAGGCCGCGGTCACGTGATCGGGCCCTTGAAATGCAGAGGGATACCGGCATCTCATAAAGGGGGCTGTATCTCGGGGAGCAGGGGGTCCACCGACCTGAAACCAACGCGGTTCAGCTCCGGAGACCCCCTGCACATGTACACTATCAATAAAAATGTATTTCAAATGTATTTATTTATAGTCATTTATTTATTTAGATTTATTTATTTATTTTTTGGCGGCTGCTGTGTGTGAGTTGTTTTTATTGTGGGTAGCGGGAGTGGGTGAAGGGGGTATTAGCCCCAACGATGGTTTTTTAGGGCTTGCGGGGGGGTAGCGGGAGGGCTTAACCCCTTCATGACCGTAGCGGTATTAACTGCTACGGTCGTGAAGGGGTTAAGTACACCTGAAACCCCCCGCAAGTCCTAAACTCACACCAAGGGCCAAATACCCCCTTCACCAACCCCCGCTCCCCACAATTAAGCGGGCACGGTGAGTTAACCCCTTCATTGCCTTAGCGTCTATCCGCTATGGTAATGAAGCAGCATTTCTGTATTTTTAATAATATTGTGCAGGAGCAGGGGGTCCCCTGAGCATTAATTTGTGGCTCAGGGAACCCCCTGCTCACTGTACAATATTATTAAAATACAGAAATGCTGCTTCATTACCGTAGCACATAGCCGCTAAGGTAAGGAACGAGTGTTTATTTATATATGTTTTTTATTCATACTGTACATGTGCAGAGGGTCTCCGGAGCTGAACAGCGTTGGTTTCAGGTCCGGGGACCCCCTGCTCCCCGAGATACAGGCGCCTTTAGGGGGTGCCGGTATCCTTCTGCTTGGGTTACAGGCCGCGGTCACGTGATCGGGCCCTTGAAACGCAGAGGGATACCGGCACCTCATAAAGGGGGCTGTATCTCGGGGTGCAGGGGGTCCCCCGACCTGAAACCAACGCGGTTCAGCTCCGGAGACTCCCTGCACATCTACACTATCAATAAAAATGTATTTTAAATAATTTTTAATGTGCCGATGTTTGCGCAGAGAGAGCAGCGGTACTCTCTCTGCTGCAAACACATCTCGCTAGGGGACGGCCTATAGTATCATTGATGTGCATATACAGTACTGTATGTGTATGTTAGGGGTTTTAGGGGTTGTTGTTATACAGTATATACTGTATATATACAGTATATACTGCATTATAATTCATGAATTTCTCGGCTTCAAAGACAACAGCTCGCAAACGCCCCCATGCGTTTTTACACAGCATTGAAGTATTGCAGCCAGCCGGAATAAAATGCTTAAATCACAGCCGCGAATATAACGATATATACCCCGGGAGAAAATGATACAAAACCGCACATCACCGGGATACTCTGAAATTCGCGGAGCTAGCCAAGTAAGAATAAAGTTGGTCGCCAGTGTAAATACTGAAAGCCAAAAGATTGAATTAATACACCAAGAGAAGGGGTGTAGAGTCAGAAGAGCAGAGGACCAAGGGCAGATCCTTGTGGGACCCAAACAGAAAGAGGGAATGAGTAGGAGGAGACACCAGAGAAAGAAATACTGAAAAAGCAGTTTGATAGGTTGGACTTGAGCCAGGAAAGGGCTGCGTCACAGAGGCCAATGGAGTGAGAGTGTGCAGGAGAAGAGGGTAGGTCAGCAGAGAGATCCAGGACTATTAGTAAGGATAATAGACCCTAAGATTTACATTAGCTGTGAGTAGATCATTGGCCACCTTTGTTAGTGCTGTTTAGCGGAAGGAAGAGGACAGAAGCTATATGGCAAAGAGTCATACAAGGAGTTGGAGAAGAGAAAGTAAGTAAAGCGACTGTACATAAGCTGCTCAAGTAGCTTGGAGGAAAAGGGGAGAAGAGTGATAGGGCATTAGTAAGAGGAGGAGGCTGGGTTAAAAGAGTGTTTCTTTAGAATGGGTGTGATGAGTGCATCTTTAAAGGACGATGGGAATGAGCAAGAGATAAAAGAGAGGTTTAAAAGGTGAGTTAGTGTTGGGCTTAGTGTGCCATGGAGGGAGCAGAGGAGATGTAAGGGAATAGGATTAAGGGGGCAGGATGTAGCGTGAGACGATTTGAGGAGAAGAGAGACCTCATCTTCAGTCACAGGGGAAAATTAGTTGAGGGTGGATTTAGGTGTGCAAACAAAAGGTGTAGGTGGTATGTGTGGAGTCTGACATAAAGAGATGTAAGTCTGATTAACTCAATATTATCTGTGAAGTAGGTGGCAATGGTCTTGGGCTATGAGTCCAGAAGGGGGAGCAGGTACAGTTGGGCAGAGAAGGGAGTTAAAGGTGCTGAATAGGCATTGAAAGTTAGAGGAGAGAGTTACTATGAATACTGTACATAAAATTATGTGTACTTGGAAAAAACAAGGGCAGTGTTATTGGAGGAGAGTATGAATTTATAGTGGTGGAAAACGTATTTAGAGCGTGATTTCCTACAGAAACATTCAGCAGTGCATGAACATTTTTGGAGGTAGTGGGTAAAGATTGTGTGCCACGGTTGTGTCTTTAATTGTCAGGAAACGGTAAAGCATACTGCATCTGTACTTGCATGTTGAAGTAGGGGTTGTGAAGAGTGCCGACTAGAGATGGGCAAATATTGTTTGCAGATTTGGATTCACCTTGAATATGCCGGTTCCTTCTGATCACTGACAATGGACATGGAGGATTAATAATCTGTGGTTTTATTATTAAAAATCCACAGAAGCGGGTCTCTCTTTTCCTCTCCGTGGATTAATCCATGTGTGGATTATTTAAAATGCGGCAATGGATTATGGAATCTGTGTGTCGATTGTATCCAATGACAGTTTTGAATTAATCCATACAGATTTCATTTTGAATAATCCGTCAATGGATTTAACACTGCAGAATGGATTTTTCATGGAAAGCCTGGGAAATTCTGGGGAAATGATTTTTACAGTTCCGCGCATCCCAAGAGCTGAGGGTAGAGTAAGGATAAAGGTAAAATGGTTATAATCAGAGAGAGGGTGGAATTATTTGAGGTGTTAGAGACTGAACAGAAACATTTGAAAATCAGGTGAAGGGAGCATCGATTGCAGAGAGAAGGATAGAAGGTTCACTGGGAGAGACCAAATGAGGAGGTTATGTAAAGAAAATGGGTGGCTGAAGTGGCACTGAGTTTGTCAATAAGCATGTTAAAGTCTCCCAGGATGACAGTAGATGTATCAGAAGAGAGGAAGTGAGAAAGCCAGGTGGCAAAGTTGTCAAGAAATTAAGAGGTTATTCAAGACAGGCGGTAGATGTTAGCAACATGGAAGGAAATGGGGGAAAATAGACAGTGTGGACTTTGAAGGAGGCGAAAGTTAGGGAGGGAATGATGATATGAAGTGAAATGTGCAGCATGGGGCAAGTAGATTCCTACTCCTCTGCCCTGTCTATTCCCTAGTCTGGGCTAAAGGATAAGAAAAAGACCACCATAAAAGAAAACAGTAGGGGATGGGGTCTGAGAGGGTGAGGCAGGTTTCATTATTGACAGGATTTTGAGAGCGTTGCAAATTAATAAGTCATGAATAGCTGTTAATGTATTGCAGACAGATAATGTTTTCCAAAGGGCACAGGAAAAATTTAAAAAAATGAGAGATCAAATGTGGATGAGGTTAAATTGATTAGCACTGCATGGTGAAAGGGGGCTGAAGTCATTACAATAGGCCCAGGCCTAGGGCGGCAAAATATGGGGTGTTAAATATTCTGTTTTTACTTTTTTTTCTCCTTTTTTCCCCCCCATCTACAGAGGCCCCCAAAAAATTGGATTGTGGATGTACCATGTGATGCTTTTCCTTTTTTAGAGTGATGTGACATCATCAAAAAGGGAGGGAAGTCAGCCAATCAGGTAGCATGCTTCCCTCCCTTTTTGATGATGTTGCATCACTCCAAAAAGGAAACGCATCACATGGTACATCCACAAATCAAATTGGTAGGTGTACCATGTGATGGCTTCCATTTTGTGATTGCTGAAGTGACGTCATCTTAATGAGAGGGATGCATAAGATACGTGATTGGCTGGCTGGCTTCCCTCCTTTTAAGATGATGTCGCAATATAAAAAAAAAAGTGAAAGCCATCACATGGTCCTTCCACCAATCAGATTGGTGGATGTACCATTTGTCAGTCAAATGTGACGTCACAGGCCTTATACATTATGTCTTTTACGTCTCATTTTACCCCAAGAAGCTATCAAATCAACATCTCCTGCAGCTGTTGGAGACGAAAGAAGAGAAGAAAGAAGGAAGAAGGAAGAACTAAGAAATACTCAATGGAGATGCCTCTTCAAGAAACTGAGGATCATTGACTTCTGTGCATCATGCTTCTGAGGATCATTGCATTGCGGGGCAAGAGTTGGTGCTGCTGTTGGATGAGCAGGATGAATGTTCATCCCAGCAAAGGTAAGAAACACATTGATTGTGTTTTATTTATATTTAATTTTTTTAGGATGCCCTTTGACTGGCAATGTGTTTATCTATGCCCCTGTCAGGGTATAGATAAGCACATTGACAATCAATAAATGTTTTGGAAAATGTTTGTTTTTATTTCAATATAATGTATTTTATTTGGTGTTTTTTTGGGGGGGGTTGTCCATTTATTGCCATTGTAGTAATCAATGCCCATATTATGGGCATGGATTACCACAGTGACAATCAATGGGTTTATTGACTACTGTGTAATGTATTGTAATGTTATGTAATTTTTATTTTATTGTGTTTTTTTTTTATTTTGAAAACAAATGGGAAAACAGACTATAAGCCGTTTTTCGCTACTAGTGCTTTTGCCCATTTGTATGTGTGGTTATGGGGGTAGACAGGGTGGGGGGTGGGGGAAGTTGCCCCAGGGAGAGTGGCTAGGCCTCCTGGGTGGTTAGCGGGTATGATTAACCCCTTAATTACAATAGCAGTTAATAAGTTAATTAAGGGGTTAGTGGCCAGCAGTCATTTTTTCAATTTTAATGTTGCTGCCCATGGAAGACGCGGAGGACAGAGATGAGGATGAGGGCAGCCTTCATCCTGGCAAGTGTAAGTACAACTTTAATTTACTATTTGCTGACTGGGTAATGTTTTATTTTTAATGGGAAAATGCCCTGTTATCCAGATCTGGATAATAGGGATTTTGCTCATTACTGTACTGTATGTGCTGGGTGGGGTTGTTAGGGGTAATGGGGATGGGTAGTACGGGATCCAATCATTGCTAACAGGGTTATCTTTGCTCCAATTGAGGGCATAGGTAACCCCACTGGCAATCATTGAGTGTATTGGAGAGTATTGGTTGTTGTATTGTATTTTAATGTTCATTGGGGGTAGAGTGGGTAAGTGAATGGGGTAGTTGCCCCGGGGTGGGTGGTTAGGCCTCTTAGGTGGGTAGCGGGAGGGGTTAACCCATTCATTACCTTAGTGTAGTAACCAGCATCCTTCCTGGTAGGACTAACCACCCACCCTGTGGCAACTACACACTTCACCCACACCCTCTGCCCCAAACAAACCAGGTACTCTGTTTAACCCCTTCATTACCTTAGCCAGCCGCAAAGGAAATGAAGCAGCTTTTATTTTATTTTAATAACACAGTTTTAAGCAGGGCATCTCCGGAGCTGAACCGCATTACTTTCAGCCTCTGGGACCCCCTGCTTTCCTAGTTACAGGCCCCAGTATGGTGTTTTAATATAGGCTTTGAGTGGGGTTAATTTATATGTGACTGAATTTCACTAAGTAGAATTACCTCACAGATAACAATTCTGTGAGTTTTATCAGATTAAAGTTTTAATCATTTTTAACCCTGCGAATATCTAAGATTATTGAGATGAACCTACAGGATATACTGGTACCAGAGGAGAGCTAATAAAAAACCCAGGAAACAGATTTCCACTGTACTATGGGACCAGCAATTTTACCTGATAGATGCACACTCGTTAATTGGCAGTTAAAGTATTCCTGAGAAAATCAAATTCCTTATAATATTTTATAAACAGTAATCCAAGAATCCAAATAAACAATGTATGGATATTTTGGTACAATATTATGTATGCCATTCTTTCAAATGTTCTTTCAAATGTTGGTCCCTGCAGTTTGTATGTTGTTATATGTTTCTATGCACTGTTGATTGATCTTATTAATTGAGAAGTGACCAGAGGACAAAAAAGGGGTTAATACTGTAACCCTTGAGGGGCTATAAATAAACTCCTCCTGACTAATCAGACAATGAACCCTGAGAAAGCAACCAGTAGTCATTATGAAACTCATATGGTGAAGTTGTTACTTTTTGGTGTCTGCAAGAACACCACAGGCTGGAGGGATGCTGACCTGAGTTCCCGTAGAGATTCTGTAACATCATTGGTAAGTGCGAGAAAGACATGAGCGATTCACGGCATCCCACTGCAAGGGTGAAGAGGTGGAGAAGGAACGCTGCCTGGATCTGATTCAAGCCACCTGGGACTCTGCCCTATAGCTGTGGCATGCAGCTTCATCATCTTTAAGCCCAAAAGAAAGTCTAATTCGTGAGTCTGATATCTGTTTTTAACATTTTTTTTTTAAGTAAAAATCATAACGTACAGTATGGCACTTGATTTCATTCTATTTCCTGTCTATGTGGGGGGCGATTCTGCAAGCGATATCCAAATACGCTGTATCTGTGCCAAAATGAGAGGAGATAGTGGAAGAACTCTAAATATTTCAACACATTGGTTGAAAGACATTAAATGATCAAATGCAAAAAAAGTACAAGCTCTGCAATGTTGCACTCACGATCACTCATCTGGGGTCATTTTGCGCCAAGGAGAACTACCAATGTCCATGCCCCTTAAGAACAAACTGATTGAATGGTGTTAATTGTCAGAGAGCATAAAAATGAGAAAAAGAAATGGCAGTGCACTAATAATGTACCTGTTTTTGCAAAATACTAGCGGCAGACCGCTCCAATGGAGCTTTAAACCTTGTCAAATTGCAGATCGAGACCACTTTTCTTCCATTTCCATCAGCAGTGGGGGTAGTAGGGGCAAAAGGGGCAGTAGAGGCAGTGGGGATCATATGATCACTTCAGAAGCAATCATATGTCCGAAAATGCTAAAGGTCTCATGTAACAATGGTGACATCGAACCACTGGCACTGAAAATGTTAAACAAGTAAAAGTATTTTTTTGCATTATTTCTCACACATACTAGAATGTATGTGTAGGAATGGATAGGCCAATGTTTTTTGCGTATTTGGATCCGCCTCGTATCCTTTGGTCCATTGATTTCCGCGGATCATTCTCAAGAGGCTAATGCGTTTTTTTCCCTATCGCTGACAATCTGCATAATGATTTAATAATTTGAACCAAAAACTGTAAATTGCATAATCCGTGATAAGAAGATGACAAGGAGGAACCAAGGAGTATAAATAGAGGTGCAGCCTCAAAAAAGCTGAAGCCATTTGTTGCAGGGTTTAGCTGTGGGTTGGATAGGCTGTGTGTTACTGTTGTACTATTATATCTTAAAAATTAATACGTTATTTATTTAATAATAGTTTTTGCATGAACCTGCTGTGATTGAATGGACTTTTATTGAAGTGGGCTCACTGGCTCTCATGCGGCACATGTTTCTGTGATTGCAGTATATTATCTTGATATATAGAGCAGCAGTTATTATTACCATGAAAATGAATCTCAAGAATAATTATTTGTCTTCCAGAATAGTTTAATTGTAACACAGTCAGGGATAATATATCCAGTGTTGCACTGCAGCTTTATTTTCTATCATAATACTGATGAAGGGTGTGGCTTTAACGCTTAGTTACACTAATAAAAAATTAGAAGGAGTGGAAGGTAGAGCACTGCAATTGTAAGCAAGGGCTGGAGGCACAAAACGTTTAACTATTTATAGGGCATATATGTCAAAAATGAAGACACACATCTAAAATACTCCAGGTCTATACACATTCAGTGTCAAAACATGTTTTACTCCATCACGAATCTGACCCCAAATATTTAAAATATATAGGTATTGAGCAAGTATCCATAGATTGGAGAGGGGGCAACCGTTTAATCCAACTAGCTAGAAGAGAAACATTCTGAATTCACAGATTACAAACATTATTGCCCAAGGGATTAAATGTCGATATAGACATTGGTGCTTTTTAAAACGAATTTAATTTTATATGTTTATTCATTATTCTCTCTCTTGCTCTTTTAGGCATATGCCCCCCATATTTTTATGCATGCTCCGTTTTTAAATATATTTTTGACATATATATTCTATATTTTAAATCCTAATTAAGAAATTTATAAAAATAATTATGCTTGCTAGGTGTTTTATATCACAGTATTTTGCATAAGCTAGTACCTCCAAAATATTTTGGGGGGATGTTAATATGTATTGAGTGATATCCATTGATTATGCGTTCTATTATTCAATTGACTTTATGGCGTATATATATCAGCATAGACCGTCACCAAATAAATCATGACACGGTGTAATATGTCATGTGTTGTTGTTCATCTGAGGTTGTATTTACCTAATTTTAAGACCTGCTAAGGAACTGCTAAGATGATTGTTATTATGTCCTGATATGTAAAACCATTGAATTCAAAGTGGGTGTACTTTCTTTTTCACACAACTGTACTTATTGCTCCAGGGTTTACAGTCCGTTAGGGGTGAGGGAATCCATCATACCTGACCCGGCCTGATTCGACACAGTTCCACTGAGATACCCCTGGCAACCATTGTACCCATGCATCGGAGCCACTAATTGATTTATTCATATACAGATTTTCATTTTATACCTCAATGCCTATTCTCTGGAGACTATCATGTCATACTCTACAAGAATTTCAATATTTGACTCCATTAATATCTGCCTGGGACAGTGAGGGGGTAACCAGGCTCACAATAAAGCTTAAGCCTACGTGGTAACCCCTGATCCATGAATTGGGGTTTTGGGAGTGTCAGTTCTTGAGCCCAGTGTTTGTCCAGGCATTCTGTTAAATGATGCGACAATAAAGAATTGTCTGTGTTTTACCTTTCCAGGTGTGCCAGCAAGCAGAGATTGCTAGGCTATGAGTTTCAGGGTGGGTTTTGTGAAGAAAGTCTTATCAGATTGTGCCTAGGTATAGTAGTTGGAGTCCAGAGTTGCTGGATACCCCAAAAATGTTCCCCCAGAATCAGGTCAGAATCCCAGATACATATAGGCACAATGCTCCGGTCAAAATCCTGCCTTGAAAACGGGATGGGTGGTATCCGTGAAACGGTAAAGGGTTCCCTAGTATAAGGGGGATGCCCAGTTAATGCCCAAGTCACCAAGAACCTGGTATAGGGGTTCTCGGGGTACTCCAACCATACATAAGGTTGAGAGGTGTTTTTAAATCTGTCGGGTTTGCAGTGTGTGAGGGATATGGCTAGTGGGAATAAAAGTGCAGATTCTCATTCTATCCCTCATAACTAAAATACTTAGAAAGTATAACAGTGTAAAGCATATTTTATTGAACAGGTATGTTTAAAGTGTATAAATGCTTGTGCATGGAATATGAGCTGAGGTTCTGAGAGACCATATGGCTACCAAGCTTGGTGCCATCAAGTCTGCTCGGCTCCCGGACATGAAAGCCTCAAAGGTTGCAAAGTGTGAAAGACATTTGGGCAGCGGATTTAGCCTCAAGTAATCACATCCTGGGATGAATGGAAGTCATCGGACCACAATTTGCCCCAGCCCAGTCTCTGTGGAGCCTAACTATGCGGGTGGCAGAGTGTCAGGTTGGTGCATGCCCTTGTCAGAATTTGAATCCACGCTTGACCAGCTTAGATACACTGGCAGCACTCTGATATGCTGGTAGGATTCTTCCCACACTCGCATTGGCTGTAGTATTTCATGAATGAACTCTGAAATACTATAAGAAACCCTCAGCCAATCCGGAGGAGAGATTCTAAGCGCCAGAACAGCAGCAGCAAATTCAAATGTCCAAAAAGATGCTCTTGGAGAAATAGCAGCGAGCCGGCTTCAGAAATTTCATGTCAAAATGTTTTCTAAATCCCACTTTTCGGGGCCATGTTCTGAGAATAGAACGTAGCTTGGATTGCAAGCTGAAAACAGTTCTAGGACGTTTGGGACTAAGGGCTCTATGCAGTAAGCGCCGATAAGGCTTTTTTTTTGCATTTTTTGCCCTCCCGATTCAGGAAGCGCCGATAATTGGGAATTATCGGCAACTTTTCTTCCCGATAAAAAATTATCGACATCCGGCTGCCGATAAGCCACTTATCGGCACTTTTTGAACCCGGCTGAATTCAGGTAGCCCCGATCAGTTCTTCGGTGCTGATCGGCACTCCAGAATGGAGAGTTTATCAGGAATCTAGCCCGCCAACTAAAGTTGGCAAGATGGTGGAGGAGAAGCATCGGCAAGGGCGACACTTAGAAAAAATCAGCCCTTTTTCCTGCCTGTGATTGATGCCTGGGGTCTCCGGAGCTGATACCCGCACCGGAGCCCCCCGGCCTTTAAAAGCCTATGTCGTCTCATTTTGAAGCCAGACGCTGAGGAGGAAGGACCTCCTACTGAAGAAAGAAGACCAGGGCGTGGCCGAAGACGGGAAGAAGACCCCGGAAGAAGATAGAAGAAAGAAAAACACAGATGAAGATGGATTACAAATAGAAGACCCGTGGATTGATTTGGATTTTATTTTATGGGTTCCTGTGCCTGGTGGTTTTGTACATGAGTAACCAGTTCAACGGGAGTCGGTGGGGGCAAGTAATGGTAAGTGAACTAAAGAAATGTATTTTATTTAACTTGTTCATTTTTTTAAAAGCTTTTTTTACATGTGTATTTTTTTTTTTGTGGTATATCATTTCTTGCCACTGTATGTATGTATGTATGTCTAGAGAGATATATACATACTGTACAGGGTAAGAAATGATGTTGTTTTAAAAGCTTGATTTGATGTGTTTTAAATTAATTTGTCTATGCTGCTATGCTTTATTGTGTGTTTAAAGTATTTTACAATTAGATAGTAATTGTTGATATTGTATGGTGTTCTTGAGGTCAGGGTTAGCCTTTGTTTTCAATTTTGTATTCTTGTTGGTACATATATTTTTTCTCAGGCTAAATTGTTATGTTAAAGGCTTGAATTTTTTAATTGTTTAATTGTTAGGGATGGAATGTAAATTGTTTAGGGATGTCATTAATGAATGGTAATTGATTTATGTTTACTGGATTGGATAAAATAGTATACTTGTTTGGAGGTATTTGTATTTTGCTTGCAATGTTATTGTTAACATTCATTTGCAGAATGTATATGCTGCATAGATTGTATGCATCATATATGCAATGTAAATGCAATGTGTTGATTGGCATTAGAGGTATTTGATTGGCATTTGATGATTGTGATTGTAAGTTCAGTTAGGATTATGAAAGGAAATTAATTGTATTGTAGTGTGTCTTTATGGAGAATTGTTATTTTGATAACCCTTCTACATTTATTTGTATATTGGTTCATCATGTGTGTGTATATATATATATATATATATATATATATATATATATATATATATATATATATATATATTTATATATATTTATATATATATCTCCGGAGACCCCCTGCACATGTACACTATCAGTAAAAGTTGTTTATAAATACTTTTTTTTTTTGCCGATGTTTGCGCTGAGAGAGCGGCTTGTCTCTCTCTGCTGCAAACATCTATCGGCACAAAAGGCCTATCGGAAGGCTTATCGGGAGCCAGGCTGTATCGGCACAGGCTCATCGGCAGTTTTGCTTTCGCAGTGATTCGGCAGGGATCGGCATGGATTCGGTCCTTACTGAATACTGCGAGGGCAAATCGCCAAAAAAAGGCCTATCAGCAACACCTGCCGAAGAGATTTTATTGGGGCTTACTGCATGAGGCCCTAACTCCCGGTCAAGGGATTTCAGCATCTCCAGAAGAAAGAGAGTTGTGGCGTCAGGAACTTCATGCCGATTTGAGTTCCATGACATTTCGGGTCAAGTCCCGGCCAACCTAAAGACTTTGTTTTATGTGCTATTTTACTTAGGTTGTTTTGTAGCCCAGACCCTCAGTAAGTGTATTTTCTTCTGTATTTTGAAATCCATTGTGTGTATGTCTGATCCAATGCAAAAAAATTACAATTTCTTTTACTTGTTTTGCTCAGGGACTGATCCCGGTAAAAAGGTGTAAATACCTGGTCTCCCATGACACTGCCCATTAATGGTTTGTTCACCACTCACTCTGTTGCACTTGTTATGGACTCTGTTGTTCGATGTTTTTGCTATGCTAGGGGTAGTAGGGTAGAGGAACAGATTGGGGGTAGCCCTGTATAGAATGAAACTTGTACACTAATCTACTACAGGACCTTGTATAATAGCTGCATCTATGTCCAAATGTCAGCTCTGTACCGGAGACTGGGCAACCTCTGTCTGGGTGCTCACTCAAATCTCCATGAGGCGATAATATTATGGTGTAACTATATACTCCGGAACTAGCCTATGGTGATACCTACAGTACCACAATGCATAAATACCTACCCTGTATATCAAAATATTGAGTATTCCTCCCTTAGAGAGAGAAACATGCTAGACGATCTGAGCATGTCCTCTCTCTACAACATGAAGCAGAGAAAAATAGTACCACAATGTACTGCTTGCGAAAGGGCTAGACTGTTTAGAAAATAAAAACTATTTTATTATCACATAACAAACCTTAGAAAGGGAAATGAGTACTATTATATGTTTCATGCCTTGCTTGGTGCTTTATCAACACTTTGAGAAACAGTTTAGCCATTTTTCAAGCAGTGCACCGCTGTGGATTTATTTAGCTCTGCTGCATTTGTGATTTGGCAGGAGCACACTGATGGGACACCTATTTTCAAGGATTTCAAGAGGATTTAGTGAGTACGTGAAAACTGGGGTCTGGCTATCACAGTAAAACTGATTTTCATTTTCATACCTACTCACTAACTGTACTATATGCATTCAATACACCTTCCAGTGATCTGTGACAACAGGGTAAATCCATCATGTGATTTATCGACTTGTTAGTGTGAAGTCAATTAACCTGTCTATTATTTTTCTCAATTTATAACTGAGGGACTGCTTTATTGTATCGAGGATAATGGAATATGTATTCCCTTTTTATATATATATTAGTATTCTGTTTTGGTGCTATTCCTTAAGACATATTCTGGCATACGAAGCTGCTTTGTGGTCCATTCAAGTGAATGAGCTACAGTACTGTTTAATGAATGCCTATATAAATACTTATTGCAACTTGATTTAACTGTAGTCTAGGTCTGGCTTTCCAGTGAGCTAGAACTGTCTGGGAGCAGACTCAGGTGAACACTGGAAACTGATTAACAAGCTTCAAAATCCATCTTCTGCACTCTACTCAGGCTGCTGGGAGTCCCAAAAGGCTGCATTAGCCTGCTAGTAGTATTTGCCCAGCAGCTAAGGGCTCTATACAAGTACTCCATGTACTGCTACAGTACCTTTTAAGTTGTACTCTTTGTTTCCATATGCTGAAGGAAAGTATTTAGCTGTAAAGTGTACTACATTGTGCTAAATAAAAGGCAAAAATCCAGAAAGGGTATTTTATTTGTTGTTTATAAGTTCTGTAAATATGTTTGTGCAGCAATAAAGCCTGCTCTGATTAGAGCTGCTGATTTTAAGCTTCTGCCTGCGAGGTCTGCATCTAAAACACAGCCCAATTCAGATACCTGCTGTATTTTTCATTCGGTAGTAGTGGTGGGATCAACACTCCTGATGGTAAAGGGTAACCCCACAATATTTATTTTTTTAAATGTCCTATGATATGGGAAACACACAAGGGTGTGGGCATGGGACACACTTTTTTTAAGGCACTAATTGAGGCCACCATAATGCAGCAAAGAGCCACAGAGGTGCAGCAAACCACAAACAAACTGCAATAAAAACAGATCAAGCAGGTGGTACAGCAGTTAAAGTCTCCAGGTAAAGAGAGAGTATGTCCTACTGCTGTGATACGGCAGATGAAGGAAACTTATGTTAGTTAGAAGTTTTCCGCTGGTATTTGATTGAACTGCAGCAATGACCTCAGGAACAATGAGCAGGTATATACTATTAATTTCTAAAAGGAAATGAGCACAAAGTGAATCATGACACAATGGCAGAAAAGTTTCCACATTAAAAAGTGATATTCTGACTCACAAATTTGTTAATACGTCGGTGCCAGTTTAGTAATTCTACAGTTGGCAGTTCCCATTCGACCAGGGTCCATGCATGCAAATACATGATCTTGTACACCTAAAGTAGCTCGTAAGAGGTTTTAACTAGAAGTAAATTTAACTGCTCGAGTAAGGTAGTAGCTTGTAATGTACTGGTTCATTTGGGGATTCTTGATAAAGGACTTTACTTTTCACCCGAAACTCAGAATCTCTCAGGGTTCAGCATGTAACGGTTGCTCACCACAAACTGGATGGAACCACAAGGCCTAGGTACGGATTTGGAAACACCAACCTGGAACCGTGAGACTGTGTTCGCTGTGCAGGTTCATTGTCATGTAGCCGGGTCAGGATAGGAGAGGCAAGGAGTGTAGGTATACTTGCCGTGGTTGAGGGTAGGAGAATGGAGAATAGTAAGTGTCACTTAGCAGAGATCGAGGTTTGTAGAGAAGTTTGTAGAGAGTAGAGGGTTTGCAGAGTAGAGAGTGGTCAATATCAAAGCTGTAGTCTAGGTGATAACTGGAAAACAAAACGAGACAAAGCAAGGCAAGGCACAGTGGAGAGCTTGCGGACAGCACATCGTCACTAAGTAAGGACACTATGCTCAGCCGATTTTCAGAAGGAATTGCTGAGCTTATAAAGGAGGAGTAGCCAATCAGAGGAACAACTGTACAGCAGGCATTGATGTAGCACCAGCTGTTCTGACTCTGAATAAACTTGGAGGTGGAGCCTTCGCCCAATCCTGATATCACGGGAGACATCACAGGAAATGTCACGGGGATGGAGCCTGCACCCAATCCTCCCACAGCCTTAATAATTTTCTCTATGTGAAAAGGGGTTTTCTCTATATGATTTGTACTCCTATAGTTGTTGTTTATAATTACTCCTTATGTTTACTGATGTTATATCTTTTGATTATGACTAGGGCTTGTTAGTTGTTAGTTTTATTGCAAGAGATTTTTCAATACATGTTTATAATACATATTTTTGTGCAAGCTTCATGTTATACTTTTTATTTATTTTGGTTAATTGACTTCTTCTGTATGTTTAATTTATATTTTAAGGTAGTAAGAGACTACCCTTTGAGTAATTTTCACTCCATATACATAATTTTATTAAAAAAATGTTTCCCCTTTTTTACGCCAACTGGGACAATTGCAGGCATTGATCTGTATTTTTGCATTATCATCTATGGCAGGGGTATGCAATCTTCCTGTGCTGCGCCCCCTGCCTGATCTCCTCCAGTGTCACAACCCCCTGCAGCATCAAATGACGCAGAGGGGTCACGTGACCCTCCCCATCATTTGACGCCGCGTCTCCATGGCAATGGGCAACAAATGACGCTGCGTTGCCATGTAGACGCGTGGACTGAAGCCAAGTAAGTAAATTACAGAGGCCTCTGTAATCAGACCATGTGAGTTGAATTTAAAAAGATTTATTTTCCCTGAATCGTTTAATTTAAATGCACACAAGCATATGACCACATTGTACTGTAAGTGTGCTTTTGGGGAGCTTTTAATAATTTTCTATATAAAAAAGATAAACTTATCTGTACCATTGCATTTGATCTTTCTCCAGAGATACACCAACAAAAACAATGACATTGAGATTGCTGCTAAGAAAGCACACCTGGGGGTCACTGGTGACATACATGATGTTATCTCACTTTGGAAATGTGAGTGTATGCAGTAGGTTCTTTAAGTTCCACACAGATCCTAAAGTATTAAAATATATTTTGTGTGTTTTATTCTCTCCCTTTTTCAGTAACAGAATTTGTGCTCCCCTACGCTTATAGACATTTCTAAATGTATGTAAAATATAACCATTTGTTTATGACTTGTGACGTTGATATTTCAAGCAAACTGCTATAAAACTCTGACGACATCATGACAATTTAGAAATTGCTGCAGGATACTTTTGCTACTGAGACATTTTGTTCTGGATTTAATAAATAACTTATTTGTATACTGTTTGGATAATTTTAAAATTGATTTATCAGATCTTAAATAAAATGTTAAAATGGAAAATAGTATTTTGCGGGCAAGAGTTTTCATTTTATTATGTTTTCATGTGCTATACTGTAAGTTGGACAGATAATTTTGCCTATATAGAGGCAGGGTTATGACAGGACATAGATTAAGTTTAACAAAATACGTACTGTACTGTTGTATGGATGCACTCATTATGAATAGAAAAACAATATGGAGCTAAAGTCAGCAAAAAATAGGCAAACAAAAAAAGATACATATCCATGAGTCTTTTATGAATTATTCAATTGTAATCATAGCAATAAAATGTCAAAATTGTTGCAAGTAGAAAAAGTGCTATATAAACATACAAGAAAATACTTCCATAAAATATGACATGACAAAAAAAGGAAATCTAGAAAAACTTCACCAATAATACAAAATAAGTTCACGGCTGATAACTTAGGAAGGAGACTAAATCGTTGGTCTACAAAAATGCAATTTGTCGAGACTATAATGAGAGTGGGATCATCCTGTCTAAAATAGGCAGTCACCCATGCTAAAATCAGGTCCTAGGTGGCCACGATCTTAACATCCGATGTTATGGCATCAACAAGATGTCATGACGTATGACGCATCAACGTTAATAATGTCAGAACCAATATTATACAGTGTGACTAATAGTAATGGGAAGTGCACAATGAACAATAACGTTCTAAACATTTGAAGCCTACAAAAAGTTTTTTTTCATATGTGTGAAGAAGTGCACAGTGAACAATAAAGCTCTTAACATTTTAAGTATACTGTAAAAAAAACATTTTTTTACGTGAGTGAATATAATGACAATATATCAATGAAAATAAAAAGCAACAATCATATAGATAAAAGGGTTTGCAGCATATAAATATACAGAGAAAGGGCAGAAACATTACATATTTATATAGTTCATACACTTAATTAATGATGATTTTCAGTTCGAGTATGGGGATAAACCCACATGTTCTCAAATAACCACATTTCATTCTGCAGTACTTCTCAACTTTCATGGACCGGGTTGTTGGCTGCAACAGTGGATCTCACTGGCCAGTACAGCAAGGAGAGGCACAGAGGTAAAATGGGGTCAAAGCAGGGTTCAGGGCAGGCAGCAAAGAGGCGTCATTGGAGTAGCAAGCAGAAATCAATGGCAGGAACAGGAACAATAGCTGCACAGGAACGGGACCGGGATAGGGACAAGACGCAGGAACAAAAGGGTCAATCCAAATTACAGGTATGGACCTTTAACAATACTAACCAAACCAAAATATAAGCAAAAGCAGAAAACAAGAAGAAGTCAGGCAAAAGGAGCAGGTAAGAGTAAGTAGTATACTGGAAACAGGGTCACGTGTGATGTATGAATAGCTCCAGTTAGCTTTAACTCAGCCCTCTTTCCAAAGCACATCAAGTCCTGTTATATTTTTTTCACTTTATTAGGAAAGCAGAAGTAAATACAGGTACTTGTGGATTTGATGTTGTGTTGGGAAAGTGTTTCTCTGTGGAAGCTTTGTAGTTAAGGGCAGGTAAAAAAGGATTGGGCCTTGCCAGAGGAGTGTAACATGAAACGTACTCACTCAGCCAAAGTCAGGAAGTAAAAGAAAGTGTGTACTGCTTGGACACAGGGATAGGGGTCAGGCTAAACCAACTGTCAGCAGGGACAGGGGGGAATGGTAAAGTTCAATACCTAGGAGGACTGGAGATGTTGCCAGGGCAACCAGGTTTGTGACAGACTGGAGGGAAAAAAGGCAACATTGTAATTTGTCACACAGGCACAGTCTGTGTGTAGAGCAAAATACATGCAGCTGAACTTTAAGGAACTGACAAGCAGAAGCTGCAAAGAAGGGGGTTGAACAGAGATATAAATCTTGTTCCATGATACTCCCCGTCTGGTATCTTCAGATACCGCTATATAACTGGAAAATGTGGAACATATGTGCAATGCAAACATAACATAACAATGCAAAAGTCCATGTCCACATAGCGAGGTGATACCGGCCGGTACCACTGGCATCAAAGTCCTTTGGCCAAATCTTCTGGTAAAGGAGGCCAGGTGGATCCACCGCTCCAGGTTAGCTGGTTGCACCACAATGTCTTTGTGCAAAAGTCTCCGGCACTGTTTAGTGCCTATTTGTAATCCTTCATGTGCCCCAACGAAATTGGTTCCGCAGTCGGAACATATTTGTCTGGCTGGTCCTCTGATGGCAAAGAATCTTCTGAGGGTTTTTCTGGGCCGTACAGTATATTCGTGAGTAACATGGATACTTGAGGCCTTGTCTCCATGTCCTCCTCTGGATCCACAAGTTCAAAGTCGTGAACTGGGGCTGATGGCGTTTCCGCATGCTGCATTGGAAACGTTGGTCCTATGAGCCACGACGTGTTCTGTAGTTGCGCTGTGGGCAGTGATCTGGTGGCATGGTCTGCAGGATTTTGGTCTGCATTGTTCTGGTTCAGTTGACTTCCTGATTCTTTCTACGCGGTTGGCCACGTATCTGTAGAATCTTCATTTCTTGTTGCTTATGCAACACAGTACCACCTTGTTATCTGTGTAGAGCCTGACAGCATCTGGTTTGCAGTCCATTTCATTTTTGACGTGTTCTGCCAGTTCTACCGTTGATACTGTGCCACATAGCTCAAGTCTGGGTATAGTGTGGTTGCGTGTAGCGCCACTTTAGCCTTGCCGAGGATGAACCTGACATGGTCGCCTCCATTTGCATCCGTGGTTTTTAAGTAGGCAACCGCTGCTATGGCCTTTGTAGAGGCGCCTTGGAACACGCAAAGCTCTTTGCTGTGTGCAGCGGTGAGAGATGTGGGTGAGTGGGGACGTAGGATCTGAAGCTGCTCTAGGATCTTCAACGAATCCTTCCACGTTTCCCACTCTCTCCGTCTTTCTGGAGGTATTGGGGTATCCCAGTCCTGCTTCTTGAAGGACATTTCTCTGAGAAGAGGCATCCCTTGTATGGTGACTGGAGCCACGAATCCCAGCGGGTCGTAAAGACTATTGACCGTGGACAGGACTCCGCATCGGGTGTAGGGTTTTCCCTCGATGGACACCTGGAATGTGAATGCATCTGTTTTGAGATTCCAGCTTATCCCCCAGACTCCGCTGTATGGGAGGTGTGTCGGTCCCCGGATCCAAGTCCCTAAGGTCACTTGCGTGGTCGTCTGTTGTTGTGTGGAACATTGTGCACCCCAAGTAATCGGTGCATTCCTCTTGCACAAGAACGTCTCCGCGTATTTTGGTGATACGCCTTTGCGTCTCTTTGTTAATTGCCCTCAGGAGGTTGTTTTCTCCCTGGACATGATGAAGAACAGTCTCTTTTGTCCTTGCAAATCCTTTTGTGGATTGTCTCTGTGACTTTCTCTTTTTAGGCGTGTGACAGGACAGTCTTTTTGCCCCTGTGGTTTCACATGCAGGGCGCAATCTTTTGCGGCTATGCCAGCCGTGGCAGCTGGCTGCTTTGCCACTTGGTATTTTGCGGAGAGGAATGACTGTACGTCTTAGCTGTGACATTGCTCGCAGGGGGACCGTCATATTGTTTCTTTTCATTTTAGGCGATCCTTTTGTCAGTCACATTCAGGAGGTTACTTTCTTCCTTGAGTGGAGTTGACTCATCATCCTTAAGGACTACTGAGCATCCTAGGCCATTGTCACATTCCCCTGATGTGAAGATGTTTTTGATGATCTCAGGGGTATGACCTTGTCTCGTCTGCTCACTTGGCCCTCCTGTCACTAGGAGATGACCAAGACATTGTTTGGAGAGGGATGTGTGTCCACATTCTGTTATCACTGTTCTGCGGGTGTCAACATAGCCTGGTCCGTGCCGTTTGTCAGTGCACACGTTGCCCACTATCACCCATCCTAGGTCAAGCCTTTTGGAGAATGGAGCGTTGTGGGGTCCGTTGCGCTGTTTACGGACTTTGTGCACCCTCAGGATGTCCCTACCGAGCAGCAGCAAGATCTTGGCACCTTGTTCTACCGGCGGGATGTAGTTGGCAATTCCTCTGAGGTGTGGGTGATGGCATGCCACATCTGGTGTGGGAATCTCGTCCCTGTTTGCAGCCATATAGTTGCACTTGATGCGTGTGGGGAGAGCTATCTTCACTCTGTTGTCCACTGAACGTATAATGTAGCCGCTTGCTTTTCTCCCTGTTGTCTCAGTTAACCCTGCACAGGTTCTGAGGGTGTAGGGTGAGGCATAATCTTGTGCGTTGAACAAGTTGAAGAATTCCGTCTTCGCCAATCATCTGTTACTTTGATCGTCGAGGATTGCATACATCCGAATAGCCTTCTCAGGTTGTCCCTGGGGGTGCACTACGACAAGGCATATTTTGGAGCAGGACATTTTGTCACTTCCTTTTCCGCAAACCTCGGTGCACTGAGACGTGACAGATGTTTGCTTTTCTTCTCCTTTCTCCTCGGCATGCTCCGCTATGGAGGATGGGTTGTTGAGTTGGTGGAGTGTCAGCGCCTCTGGATGTAGCGATGTTACGTGCTTGTCACTTTTGCACACTGCACATTTGATGGCCTCTATACAGTCTTTGGCTAGGTGAGTAGTGGAATCGCAGCACCTGAAGTAGACTCCAAATTCTCTCGAGTAACTTCTTGCGTTCCTCTAGGGACTTCATCCTGAACCCAAAGCATCTGTTAAGTGGGTGTGGCTTCTTGTGTATGGGACATTCCCTGTTTGGGTCCCTTGGTTTTTTGTCTCTGGCGACCGACTGATCGGGAGTAGTTTGGGTCGTGGGGGACCTATCCGTCCTGTGGACCGAGATGGGTGTTTGAGTGTTACCGTTTCGCGACACTGGTCTCTCATTCCTCAGGTTGCTTGCACTGTGTGTGGTCTGCGCACCCAAGATGAAACTGGGATCGTTCCTTGTCCTTGCCGCTTTGCGGATGAAGCTCAAGAAGAATGAGAAGGGAGGGAAGGCGACTTGCTTCTCCCTTTTGTATTTGGAGCATTGTGACATCCATCTTTCTTGGAGGTTGAAGGGTAGCTTCTCCAAGATAGGTCTCACACCGCGAGCTGAGTCTAGGACGTTGAGACCTGTTAAGGAATGGTCTGTTCTTGCAAACTCCAGCTCCTGTAGCAGATCCCCGAGTTCTCGCAACTTCGAGTAGTCCTTAACTGTGATCCTAGGGAAGTCGTCGACTCTTTTGAAGAGTGCGTCTTCGACAGCTTCGGGGCTAACGTAGCAATCCTCTAGCCTTTACCATACAAAGTCAAGACCTACTTGGGGGTGATTCACGTTCGCTGCCCTGAGTCTCTTCGCATGTTATATGGATTCTTTCCCCAGCCTTTTGGTTAGCAGGCTGAGTTCTTCCCTTGCGGAGAAGTCCAGACTTTTATTGCATCTTTGAACGTAGACTTCCATATTCGGTAGTTCTCAGGACGGTCGTCAAAGCTGGTAAGTCCTGTTTGTACCATGTCACGCCGGATCATGTACTTTCCCATGTCTGTCAGGCCTGAGGCATCGGTGTGTTGGTTGCGTTCTGAGGTTGTTGCCGGGAGGGTCCTTGCTGTCGCCTCTTCCTTGGCGTGGACGCGTGATGACTGCTGGTCAGTGTGAGGGGCTGTGTTTTCCCTTGCGAGTGTACCTGGATTGCGAGCCTGTTGTAGTGCATCCGTGCACGCGCTGGCGTGTGGATAACTGTTGCGGCTGTGGCTATCCCAGGTAGCGTGTACCCTTGAAGGAACAGCGTCTTCTCCATGTGGATCTAGAAAGTCTTCAGTGTTTGTGGAGTCACTCCCATCATGTTGAGATGGTGCACTGGTATTTACACTGAAGAGGCTTCTCACATAGTCTTCAGTGCGTTGGACTGGATCCTGTGAGGCTATCCGTCTATATGGTTGCTCCCAGCCATCCTGTCTTGCAGCTGCTTCTAAGACTTCGGCTTGGGCTATAGTGGCGGCGGCTTCTCTTTCTTGATTTAGGCTCTCTAGTTCTGTGTCAAATTTGGCCTTCCTACGCGCAGCGGCTGCGGTGTTGGCAGTGGCTGCAGAGGCGGCGGCATTGGCGGTGGCAGTGGCGGCAGCTGCCTGCTCTTGCTCTTCTATGCGCGCTCTCTCTGCCCTTATGGCTGCCTCTTTCCGACTATATTCAGATCTAGCACGTGCGGCCTCTGCGGTGTCTCACGCCTTGGTAGCATTTGCACTTGCGCTGGACGCGTTAGATTGCGCTGATCTTGCTGAACTTGAAGAATGCCTGGATGTGCTAGAGCGCTGTGATGTGGTCTGCAGGAGGAGCTCTTTTCTCTCGCTTTGGGCATCTGTGCTGGCGGTCTGCACGATGCCATCACGTTCTAGGTCAATCGCCTTTTGCAGGTCGCGTTCTCGCAGGCTATCTTCCGTGTTAGTTCTTGTTAGATTGGTAGCACAAGTGATCTATCTTCAATTGAGTTATTGCCTGCTCGATCTGTTGTTCATAATTGCCAGTGCCGGCGACATTGTGTATCCCAAGTGTGGTTGTTTCCCAGGCCTTCTTTAATTTAGCGCGGTGCGCTTCAATGTCAGTTTCGTACTTTTCGCTGGCTTTTTGTGTCAGTGTGACTGTTCGTTTAGGCCTTGCGTCTGCCTGCGCCTGTTGCAGTTGTGCAGCGGTCTCTGTGTCTGAGTGGTCACTCTCCTGCATTGTGTCTGGTGGGGATCTGAGTTCTGCCATGCTGTAGGTGTATGTAAGCCTTTAGCCAGTGCGTGTGGCGTGCGGTCTGTTACCTGTGTCAGTGATGGATGACCGTCTCAGATAGTGCCAGTAGGTGTCCTGCAGCGGTAAGTGTAGGGGTAGCTCTACTTACAGGTATCCTTGGCTCTGACCCATGTCCTGGCGGGTGTCTGGTGGCATGGCCCTTGGTGGCGCTAGCCATGGGGACATGCGCAGGAGTGGGTGGGATGGTTGCTCCTCACTGTCAGGCTGTGCAGAATGTGGACTCAAAAACAGAAAGGGCAATCAAAGTTCTGTGTATAATGCACTTGCCCGACTGCTGTTCTGCTGCCTTGTATAAAGCTGCAGGCTCTGTGTGCAGTGTAAATCTGCTTACTTGTTTGTAAGGCTTTTGCTGTAGAAAGTCTGTGCTCTTTATTAGCAATGTAAAGCTGCTTGCTTGTGTGTAAAGCTGCTTGCTTGTCAGTGGGGTGCAGAGATTGCTCTGTATCTGACAGTGTAAATTGCTTGCTTGTACTGCTGTCGACACTGGGCTGTGTGTTGGCAGTTTAAGGCTGCTGGCTTGTCAGTGTGCAGAGACTGCTCAGTATTAGCATAAGGGCTGTGAGTAGCAGCTCCTGTGTGTGACCCCCAAGACACACGGTCCTCCTTTTTTTTACTATACTGGAACCAGGGTCATGTGTGATGTACTGTATGAATAGCTCCAGTTAGCTTTATCTCAGCCCTCTTTCCAAAGCACACCAAGTCCTGTTATATTTTCTTCACTTTATTAGGAAAGCAGCAGTAAATACAGGCATTGTGGATGTGATGTTGTGTTGGGAAAGTGTTTCTCTGTGGATGCTTTGTAGTTAAGGGCAGGTAAAAAAGAATGGGGCCTTGCCAGAAAAGTGTAACATGAAACATAGTCACTCAGCCAAAGTCAGGAAGTAAAAGAAAGTGTGTACTGCTTGGACACAGGGATAGGGGTCAGGCTAAACCAACTGTCAGCAGGGACAGGGGGAATGGTAAAGTCCAATACCTAGGAGGACTCGAGATGTTGCCAGGGCAACAAGGGGTGTGACAGACTGGAGGGAAAAAAGGCAACATTGTAATATCTCACACAGGCACAGTGTGTGTGTATAGAAAAATACATACAGCTGAACTTTAAGGAACTGACAAGCAGAAGCTGCAAAGAAGGGGGGGTGAACAGAGATATAAATCTTGTTCCATGATAAGTAGCAATAAACAAAGGTAAAGATAATCAGGAAGACAGTGCTTAAATACAGAAGACAGAGGCAGAAGACAGAGGAAAGGTGCAGGGAAGTGACAAGGAGAAAGTCTCTAGGCCACACTCACTGAGGAGCAGCAGCCCTAGAGAAAGAGCGGGAAACTGCCAAGTGAGAGTTTATAGGAAATGTCAGGGAAGTCCCTGGCAACAGAAAACACAAATCTGCAATAGACATGTTCTTTAAGGAAATTAATGTTTTATGCAATAAGAATAATTACCTTAATATATTCACAGACAGATTTAGGTTGTTATCCACTTTTCAAACACAGACAGATTTAGGTTGTTATCCACTTTTCAAACACCGGATTTTATATCCTCAGATAACAATGACAAATTGTCTTTAACTAAAAGTAATGAATATTTATTAAAGAAGGGGGTTAATTACTATTTGCATAAATCTACCTTTACAGAATACCTGAGAGTTAAATGCAATCCTAGGCGATTTAAATTCCATTGCACCCAATTTCTTGTAAAGATAATTTAAGCTATATACACGATTGGTAACATATCCTTAATAAATGCAGTATAGATGTAATAATACATACTATAGAAAATTATGTACAGTAGAGGTTTCAAAGATTGTGGAGGAATTATGTGCAGGGCACATTAGATGTAGAACTTACAAAATTTGGTGAGAGAGCTATATGTAATTATCTCTACACAGAAAGGATATGGACCGGGGAAAGTTACCAACATTCAAGAGAGATACAGTACATGTGATTACGTAAATGACAGAATTTATACTTGGATGGATCATAGAGTATCAATAGACAAAAAGGTTATTACTAGAAAAAATACAACTAAATAACAGCTAAACTTAACAACTGACAGTGACACATCATTGGGTGATAATACTAGTAGACAGGAACCCTTTTTAGGGAGATGTAATCAAAAGGAAGGACACATAATAGATAGTATAGGAGTGGAGGGAGGAGTGAAAAAACAAACAAGGACAAACACAAGATCATTGAGACAAAGGATTTGTTAGTGAACTCATCCTCCACAAAATTAACTGATAAAGCGGTACAAATATTAAATAAGAATTGTGATTTTCTACCCATTCATTTAGGTGATTCTTTGACGTGCAAATTGATGTACTTTTTTCTTTCCAAAAATCTTCAGCTTAAGGCCATTTTTCCAGAGATGGATACTTTAGATGGTCATATACCAGAGTCTACAGATTGGACATTGATTTTGGAAATTGATGACTGTAGCAGATTTACTGTAATCAAGTGTCGAGTTAAGAGTAATGTTTTCCCAAATCAGAACAATCACACAGTTGAGGCATATATTAATAAAGTTATGGGTGAAATCACACAATTGTTTTTGGTTCATAGGAATGTACACTAGATCCTCGGGCTGAAAGACTAGTACTTAAGATCTATAATAATTAAATCAGTGGATAAGAGGGGTGCTACTGTTATTTAAAACAGAGAATATTATGTACAGTGCACATTATAAAGTATTACACAGAGATCCAACTTTAACTCATAAAAAAGAAGGTCATAGCATTGTTCTGATTGCTTTTCAAAACAATATTATCTCAAAGAAGATTAAGGATTTTCTTATAAATGATTACTCCTTAATTTCACTATTTTACCACACACCAAAGGTCAAGAAAAGTGGGACCAAACTATAAGGGATCTGTTTGATACCGAAGATGGCCGTCATTAAGTAACCTTATCCTCACTGAAGCAATCGGGACCATCTCACTTCCTGGCAATTCCTGCCCTCAGTTCACAACAGGAAGTGACTTCATCCTTCCAACGTGGTCATCTTACTTCCTGGCAATCCTTGTCCTCACTCCCTGACAGGAAGTATGCCTCTCACTGGCTCTCATTGCCAGCAACTGCCTCTGGACCTTAAGTAGCAGGCAGTTGCTCTTGAACTTTTCTCGTACAAAATACTCAGTACTCTGTCCCTTGTTCCTACCTTGTTCCTTAGTCTGTTTCCTCCGGAGTCCGGTTCCTCCGGAGTCCTGATCCTCCAGAGTCCTGATCCTCCGGAGTCCTGATCCTCCGGTGTCCTGTTCCTCCAGAGTCCTGTTCCTCCTGAGTTGTGTTCCTGAGTCCTGTTCCTGAACCTTCCCCTTGATGTGCGGTTGACAGATGCGAAAAATAGATTACAGTCATTTAGATTAATGTATTTAAGGAGTGATTTAAATGATTCCTCATCCCCCCTCCACACCAAGAGGACATCATCTATGAAGCGTTTCCAAATTATAATTTGATCTGAAAAAAGATTATTATGCCAGATTCAGCATTGTTCCCATGCCCCCATATACAAATTAGCGTAACTGGGGGCAAAATTAGTACTCATCGCTGTACCGCAAATCTGTAAATAAAACTGATCCAGAAACAAAAACTGATAGTGTGATAATATGAATTTGATACAATCTACAATAAATTGAACATTCAACGGATTGAGAGTAGGATCTTGTGCAAGAAACTGTTCAACTGATTCTATCCTCTTGGTGTGGGGGATGCTAGTATACTGTGATTGGACCTTACCCATCTGTATTCTGGTTCCCACTTAAAATCTTTGAAGTTATTTAAAATGGAAGCAGAATCCCTAACATAAGATGGCAATAGAAGATCATATTTCTGCAAAAAGAAATTAACATATTGGGAAGTATTTGACGTAAGAGAGCTTATACCAGATATGATAGGTCATCCCAGCAGTTCACACGGTGTTTTATGTATTTTGGGTAAATGATATAGGATTGGTATCCTTGGATTGGGTTCGAACAAAAAACTATATTCCATTTTAGTTACCACATCACTCTCAAAAGCCTTATCCAAAATCCTTTTAAAGTCAACAGCATATTTTTTTGGGGGGGATCCTCGTTTAGGATACAGTAGGAAACACAGTTTGATAGTAATTGTAATGCCTCTTTTTTGTAACCTTTTCTATTTTGAATTACTACTCCCCCACCCTTATCCGCTTCCCTTATTATAATATCTTTATTTGCTTGTAGTGCTTTTAAAGCCTAATTTTCTTGTTTTGTAAGGTAACATTTTTTTGGTTTACTACTTTTGGTTACTAAATCGATAAAATCTTTATTAACCATATGAAAAAATGTTTCTATAAAGTTGCCTTTTAGAGTTAGCAGGATAGAATTTAGAGGGAGGTTTAAATTGAGTATGTGAAATAGTGTTTGGTTCTGGAACACTTAAAGTTGTACATAGTACATTCTCATCTACATTATTTGAAGTTAATAGAGGACTAGGAACATCTGAGGATATAGATACCAAGCTTGAACTCTCAATAGTAGATTTTGTCAATGGATTCAAAATACTATCCATCTCAACAAAATGTCTCTTGAGTGTTACATTTCTCATAAATTTATGAGATAAGTCCCTACTTAGGACTTGTTCCTAAAATGGTGTGAGTACAATAGAAGATAAGTTAAACACCTCCCTACTGTCTAACGGTGGTATTTCTGCTCTCTTCGCTGTAATACGTTTTCCTCCCCTACTCCCCCTCCTCGTTGGTGTTGTCCCCAATGAGTTTTTGGGCCTTGTCTATCCTTGACTGAATCTAAAAAAAAGATGAGGAAGGCCACATTGAATCATTCCTTATGTTTTTTTGGAATGGGATTGGTGAATCTGACCAATCAAGGGGGTAAATCTAGAGTAAATCTTAGTGTTAGTACTAGAATCATCTCCTTGATAAACAGTTTTAAAAGGTCTATTTAATTCCTCCTTCTATTTGGCAGGCCCCATTATAGAATCCTGATATGGAGCCCTAGACCAGGACTCATTGGTATGTTCCTTAGTTTTATTATTATTAGTTGAATTATGTCTAGATTTAGACTGAATATCTTTTCTCTCTTTGATAAATGATTTATGTTTAGAGTAAAAATTGAGACTAGTTTTAGTCTACTTTGGTTGACTCCAATTCCTATTTGTTCCATTTAAATAATCATTTTTATCCCTTACAAACTTGTGATGTCAAATCTTAATAGTCTCACTCTCCACACATTTTACAGCAGGCCTGCACAACTCCAGTCCTTGAGGGCCGCAAACAGGCCAAGTTTTCAGGATATCTCTACTTCAGCACAGCTAGCTCAATTAGTGGCTTAGTGTGACTGAGCCACTAATTGAGCTGAAGTAGGGATATCCTGAAAACCTGGCCTGATTGTGGCCCTCGAGGACTGAGTTGTGCAGGCCTGTTCTAGTGTATGTTTAAGATCTAATTCCAATTCCGAAAAAAATTGGTTTCATGTATTAAAGGTTCCAAATTTTTTATAGCTACAGTTATTTATTTATCCAATCCTACAAGTATTTTATTTCTTTCAAAAATGATCAATCTTATTTGCTCCATAGAGCAATCATCTAAGATTCTACTCCTTAGTTTTACTGATCATTGGTATTCCCAAAGGTATGGGTCTTAAATATCCTCAAACCTCCAGGAATTATATGACAAGATATATATTGATCAAGTGTTGTTTTGTCACACCAGTTTCTGCTTTCATTCAATAAAAGTTTTTCTAAATCCTTAAAACACTGTCCAACAGTTCAGAGAATAAGGCATTATTTTGATTTTGCCTTTGATCATTGAATTCAGAAATATTCCAAACCACTGCATCACAAATAATGTAGTGCAATACACAATAAGAATACAAGAAATTGTAGAAAAGTGAAAATGGATGTGCTCAATATTAATAGGTGTACCTCTAAATAGAGTGTAAATATATAATAAAATATTATATTATGCCAAGCTAAGGCTATTAATGTGAATAAGTGCAGCTAGTAAGAATTGATGACTCAAAACATCAATAAAGGTAATAGTGAAAAGGAGGATACCAGCGCAATAATTCACATAATAAACTTTTAGTAATAAAAAGTCTGGTTTATATGCATATATATAAAAAGCACATAGAAAGTGCTACATAACAGATAACAATGTTACATGAAAATTGATACAATGTTACCAGGTTTCCCTCAAAGTGTCACAAATTGATCTTTGCGTTCAATAAGAAATTCGCCAGGTTATAGAATAGAATAGTGATAGCCAGCGCACTGATGGATCGTAGAGCCGGTAAGTAAGGTACCCACTCCCAGTCTGATGTTGCAGATAGTCATGTTCCAAACTTTAGAAGAAGAAAGGTAAGTCCAGCATAACTCCCACCACGATCATCTCGGCAAGCAAGTACCCACAGCACGTCACAAGGTATACTAAAAGCCAATCAGAGTAGGGATGGAGTTCCCACGCTTGATTGGCTACCGTACCATGTGTAGACGGCCATGTTTCTTTTAATGACGTCATCTTAAAGGCAATTGATGCAAAGCCATTCTGATTGGCTGTGCTTTTATTGCCTTTAAGTGACGTCATCTTTTTATTTTTTATCGGCCAAACACATGGTTTTCACAGCCCAATCAGGACCGTGGGAACCATGATGAAAATGTGACGTCATAGGCCTTTAAAAGCCTATGTCATCTCATTTTGAAGCAAGACACCGAGGAGGAAGGACCTCCGGAGAAGAAAGAAGACCAGGATGTGGCCGAAGACGGGAAGAAGACTTGGAAGAAGATAGAAGAAAGAAGAATTCAGATGAAGATGGATTACAATTAGAAGACCCGTGGATTGATTTGGATTTTTAGTTTAATGTTTATTTTTTTATTGTTTTTTATTTTATGGGTTCCTGTGCCTGGTGGTTTTGTTCATGAGTAAGCAATTCAACGGGAGTCGGTAGGGTCAAGTAATGGTAAGTGAACTAAAGAAATATATTTAATTGAACTTGTTAAATTTTTTAATGCTTTTTTAACATGTGTATTTATTTTTTTGTGGTATATCATTTCTTGCCACTGTATGTATGTATGTATGTATGTCTAGAGAGATATATACATACAGGGTAAGAAATGAAGTTGTTTTAAAAGCTTTATTTGATGTGTTTTAAATTAATTTGACTATGCTGCTATGCTTAAATGTGTGTTTAAAGCATTTTAAAATTAGATAGATGTAATCGTTGCTATTGTATGGTGTACTTGATGTCAGGGTTAGCCTTGGTTTTCAAATTTGTATGCTTGTTGGTACTTATACTTTTTCTCAGGCTACTGTACATTGTTCAGTTCTAGGCTTGATTTAGTTAATTGTTTAATTGTTAGTGATGGAATGTAAATTGTTTAGGGATGTCATTAATGAATGCTAGTTGATTTATGTTTACTGGATTGGTTAAAATAGTGTACTTGTTTGGAGGTATCTGTATTTTGCTTGCAATGTTATTGTTAACATTCATTTGCAGAATGTATATGGTGCATAGATTGTATGCATCATATATACAATGTAAATGCAATGTGTTGATTGTCGTTTGAGGTTTTTGATTGGCATTGATGTTTTTGATTGTAAGATCAGTTAGGATTATGAAAGGAAATTAATTTTATTGTAGTGTGTCTTTATGGAGAAGTGTTATTTTGAGTACAGCATGTTTTTGATAACCCTGCCACATTTATTTGTATATTGGTTCATCATGTGTGTGTATATATATCTCTCTCTCTCTCTCTCTGTATATATATATATATATATATATATATATATATATATATATATTTGCATGATGAAGCAAATGTACAAATTCATGGGTGAAGGATGGGTATCGGGCCAGTGTGGCTTAACCCCTTAATTACCTTTGCGGTTATTATCTGACAAGGTGTTTCAGGGGTTAATTGATATCTGAATGTAATTGCAATGTATTGGCTTTGTATTGGCTATGTTTTTTGTGGACAAGACAAGGATGTTGCTGGCGATGGAGACTTCTTATTGATGAGGTCAGAAGTACTTTATTTATTTGAATATGCTAGTTAATGTGTTTAATAATGGGAAAATAATCTTTTATCCCTATCTGGATAATAGTTATTTTGCACATTATTGTACTGTAGGTGTTGGGGGGGGGGGGGGGGGTGTATGTATTGAATGTATAGGCCAGGTTTTTTTTTTTTACATTCAGGGTTTGATTCCGTGGTTCTGCGTGAGACCTCTGGAGACCACCTGTGGTCTCCTCGGGGATCTCACGGGTATCAGGCTGGTGGTTCCATGGGTGACACATGGGGGGACGAAGCGGTGGTCCCACATCCGTGGGGGCACCGCCGACCCATATGTGCAGGGATGAAGCGGTGGTCCACCATCCGTGGGGGCACCGCGAACCCGTAGTGAGCACTTGTGAGTTCCCCAGACCCCGTGGGAACCACCCGAGGCCCCGCAGACACGTGTGGGTCTGACTCGGGCATCCCAGACATCCTTGGTCCTACCGTGGGGAACCAATTGTGGCCCACGGTGACCCAAGGAGACCACCTGGGGGCCATGGCACTTGGCGGGACCCACCAGCAGGCCTCCAGAACCTGTTTGAAATGGGCTGCTGGTACCCTGTAGGTCTGTCAGGTGCCCCGTCAGCCCACCGGGGACTCGCGTGGGGCTGTGCTAGGAACCCTGTTTGTAAAAGGATAAATCTTGTATTTATGGGGGGGCACAGGGGGTGGGTAATGTATTAATAAATAGAATGGAGTTTATTGTGGGTCACTGTATTGTTTTTATTGTGGGTACTGGGGGTGGGGGGGGGTCCCCAACGGTATGTGGGTAGGCCTCCCTTGTGGGTAGTGGGTGAGGGTGGTTAGGCCTCACGGGTTGGGGGGTTAGTGTGGGATGGTATGTAGGCATCCCGAGTTGTGGGTGAGGGTGGGTTAACCCCTTAATGATTGTAGCGGTTTATAACCGCTATGGTGATTAAGGGGTTAGGGGACATTACTTTGGATGTTTTAATTTTTGTGTCTGTTTTGCAGCAGCAGAGGGGGCATGGGCAGGATGAAGAGGAGGATGGCCTTCATCGTGGCAACCGGAAATGGGTAAGTGCTATATGTATTTAATATTTATTGTTGTTTATGTATTTTAAATACACAGGGGGTGTATGTTGTTTATTGCTATGTTTATTGGGGGCAATTGTCCCCAATAAACATGCTATTCTGCCTTAACCCTTCATTGCCTTAGCAGCTATACGCTATGGTAATGAAGCAGCATTTCTGTATTTTAAAAATATTGTGCGGGAGCAGGGGTCCCCTGAGCTGAACCGCATTGATTTGTGGCTCAGACACCCCCTGCTCACAGGACACTATTATTAAAAATACATTCATGCTGCTTCGTTACCGTAGCACATAGCCGCAAAGGTAAGGAACACGTGTTTATTTATATGGGTGTTTTACTCATAGTGTAGATGTGCAGAGGGTCTCCGAGCTGTACCGCTTTGGTTTTAGGTCCAGGGACCCCCTGCTTCCTGAGATACAGGCCCCTTTATGGGGTGCCGGTATCCCTCTGCTTTGTTTACATTCCGCGGTCACGTGATCGGGATCTTAATATGCAGAGGGATACCAGCACCTCATAACGGGGCCTGTATCTCGGGAAGTAGGGGGTCCCCGGACCTGAAACCAATGCGGTTCAGCTCCGGAGACCCCCTGCACATGTACACTATCAGTAAAAATGTATTTTAAATAATTTTTAATGTGCCGATGTTTGCGCAGAGAGAGCAGCGGATCTCTCTCTGCTGCAGACACATCTCGCCAGGGGACGGCTTCTCGCCAGTTTCTCGCCAGGCAGCCGTCTCGCCACCGGTTACTAGCCATTTTATCAAATGGTGGTGGCGCATTCATTCGCCAGGGATTCGGCCCTTCCTGCATACAGTGAGTTTAACACGCCAAAAACCTGGCGAATTGAAACCCTTGCGAATGCAATTTTTCGGACCTTTCTGCATAGGCCCCTAAGTGGCTTCCGATTACTGATCAGATGATCTAAGGAAGCACCTCTAACCAGGTGCTTTGACTCTATTGCCTACACAGTAGGAGTAGGCTGTACATTTGTGCATCCTAACTATGTTATACTGTTGGTTTACCTCAATCATAGCACTGACCCTTTATTGATCAGCTCTGACAAGAGCTGTGTCGGGTCAGTGCTGTTATCACATAGATACTATTAACCTATTGAGGTCTATACTACGTGGAGTTCTACTTAGCATCCATAGTATCTGAAGGCTTGTTCTATTCTAGAGGTACACAAGCAAACTCCACACTGAGTTTTGCCCGTTTTTTCCTACAAGTGTACTAAGTGTATGTATATAGTACTGTAATTTGCCACATTTAGTTGGTATGGGATGAACAACAGAGATCCCTTAACCTTGGTTCCACCTCACACAGGGTTCACGTTATACCCAGTTAAACTGAGCTACATTAGCAGACTCTGATCTCTGGTTATTTATATCATATAGCAACGTGACTCTTTACCATCATCATGCCATGTTTTTTGTCTTCACTACACTTATATGGCTAGGACCCTTTGTCACCCAGTCATTCACTATACTATTCAGTATACTGGCAGACCAGGCTAGGGTCCACCATTTTGTCCATTGCTTTACTATAATCCTAGGGTCTGCATACTAATACATACTATTGCATTAGAGTTTATAGCTGCAACCTGGTTCACATGGAACAGTGGCTTACCTTATCCACCGGTTCATACTGCAAGACACTATTAAGTGTTCATTAGCAGTCTATATAGTTTGATCCAGAACACTTCATTGAGTGTTCATACCTATAAGATCTGAGCATTTAATATTCATTTTAATCCCCATCACTATAACTTGGATAATAAAGTAATACGTTTTAAACTTACTCATTTATCAGCCACGAGGTGTAAGAGTGCCCATTCTAGGTTTCTGTTCTCTGTTCGTTCTGTTATACATACATACCTAGGGAGCACCTACACCTACATTATCTAGACAGCTGCGGGGGTACATCTATTAGTTTATACACTTGCATGCTTTGTCCTGCCTGGACTTCCACATGTTGGCAAACACACAATCCCAGCAAGCTTAGAACCCCAAAATCCACCACATCATATACATATATATTTATATCAAAAGGAGTGCTACTGAGCATGGCCAAATGTATACAACAAAAGACAGAAAAGCCCAATGCTACACCTAATGTGACAAAATACATAGTAAATAGTATATAGTTAACTACTTCAATAATAATATTCTCATGAGTAAGGGTAATTTAGTTAAACCCTTTGGCCAAAGCGTTATAAGCCTGCAAGCTATACCCGGATATTGGGACATTTCTCCCTCCATTAGAGAGGTATAGAAAACAATTGGGGGTAGTGTAGGGCCTGCTAAAGAGGGTTTTGTCACGGGAGACCAATGCTTTTAACACCTTAATACCTGGATCCTTTAATTGAGCAAAGCAAGAGATAAAATAAATTGTAATTTATTTACACAATGAAGCTTGATTTACAATTACAACGAAAAAATACACTTACTAGTTACGATATTAAGTCTTGTTACAGGATGGAATTTAGATGGAACTGTTACCTGATGGGCTGCATGGATTATTATAGGGTTAAACTCCCTATACAGTACCTAACCTGGCCAGCCAATCTCTGCGTGGGAATAAATTATCCCACCTATCCTTGAGTTTTGCCAGTCCTGTGTAGCCTGGCATGGGGAGCTTCAGCATAGCAACTGGGCATGTGCGACAAACGCCATCTTTCCCCATTTTTCATGCTAGACCCCCTGCCGGCTCAGCGCCGGAAAGTCTGGACAGAGCAGCCATTTGGCAGGATTGCTTATTGAAGTCTCTTCCTTCACCCCTTCATATCCTTAACGGCATTTGAAGCTTAGGGGCGGTGTTGTATCCTCTGTCTCCTATGCAAATGGACCTTCATCCACACTGAATGACTTCCTCTGAACATTACATTACCAAAAACATAACCCTTGAGGACTTTTATTCAGTACATCAATTTTTATATACATTTATAAAAATTACGGCATAACCTTTTTTTAATGATTTTACTCCAGAAGCACTCACAGTCAAAACTCAGCGCTTCAGGACCTTCCTAGCCGAAGTTAGCTAAACGCTATTCGCTGTGCTAACAGCTGCTGCTTTTTTAAAAACTTTTTTACTTTGCGCGGTTTACAGGGAAACACTGTTCCAATAACCCTTACATTTAAAACATGTGATTCTCGCCACCTTATCCCTGGTGGGAGACACACAGATGTTTTTTCATACAATTACAGTATTACAGCCATCACTGGGTTGCAGAACTGACACTCTACACTATAACTTAAAACACCTATAACTCTTTTCACCTTATACTTGGTGAGAAATGTACTGAACCCCACACTGGTTTCTGGGGTTTTGGCATATTCCGGGACCTGTAATGTAATTCAGTTCCCTGCCCATTCTTACTGTCCTGGCTGTGCTGAAGCAGGGAGATTTGGCGGTGAGTTGCACACTGCTTTCTAGGGAAGATGTTATCTGGTGGTCTGTGTTCCTCATGTATTGTAATGTATTGTATGTCTTGATTTATATAGCGCCAAAAGTGTACTCAGCGCTTCACAAAGAATACAGTACAAGGAATTAAAATGATACAATAAGTGCAGCAAAATCAGACAATAGGAAAGGAAATCCCTACCCCGAAGAGCTTACAATCTGAGAGGTATGGTGGGAGACTTACAGAGACAGCAGGGGAGGGAATAAGTGCTGTGTGTGGCAGTGCTTGGCAACAATGGGTGGTAGGAGTGGCTGAGTGTGGGACAGTAACCATGAGTGCAGGCTGTTGGGATGCTTAACTTGTGGGGTGAGTTTTAAGGTTAGTCAGTATTAAATCAGAAGGTTAACACCATTTACAGGATAAGAGATGGCAGGCTGCATGGGTAATATCAGGGGGATTTCGGAGTACATGTTCCGGGGTAACTCTCAACACTGGCCCCCTTCTACCCAAACACACCCTGACAAAATTTTACTGTAAAATCACCCCTGAAACTCACGTGGTTATGTAGCGGGGTTCTGGAGTTAGGGAATACCCCAAAAATTGTATCCGGAGATTGAGTGAGCCATAATTTATGGCCTGTGAGTTGTTTTTTATTTCTATTGTTAAAATGTGGTCCCTATTATTGTATTATTAATAAATTGATATTAATCAATATCTTATTGTATATTATATTATAATTATATTATATTAATATACATTCATTACATTTCAACCATTTGGGATATATTCAGTCCCATTCACTGTGGCCCTGTATTTAGTGTGTTATAGGTTATGCCATGGTCCCACACAGGATCATATTTCCCAAACTTAACACTTCAATATGCAACGAGTGCATGCTACTGGAATCTTCCTGCTGTCCCCCCACATTCTGCTAAAGGCGAGTTAATATTGTGTTGTGGTAAAAAATAAATAAGTAGGTATACATCAATATTTCTACCGTCAGGAAAAAAAACGCATAATGTACCATAAAACCTTTAATTATTTGTTGGGACAAATATTGCATTGATGTTAAAATGGTGGCACAGTAACAGACTGGTGCTTCATTGGCGGCAAAACATTGCCAGATTATACTACAGTGTGAAGAAAACTGTTTAAACCCATACTTTCAAGACAAATGCTGGCAGTGCTTTTGGGAGGAATTAAGGACACACTAGGATACAAGTAGTTGGAGGTGTGAGTTTTTGTGCTATTTCTTGTTATATTTGGTTGCGTCTTGTCATATTTGTTGTCTGTCTGGGCGAGTGCTTTTGTGCTCTACTAAGAGTTTGTCTGTACTTGGCAAGTTGTTTGTCTTTTGTCTTCATATTTGTTGTGGGATTGTGTTGAGTTGTGCACAGTGTGAGAGTGTGAAAGATGGTGGAGATAAGAGTGAGTGGAGTAAGTGGCATTACTGGAGGGAATATGAGGAGTAAAGGGAGTGTGATGAGTGGTCGGGGGCAGAGAAGTGAGGAATGGAGGAGTGGTGATCAGAGGAGTGAGGATGAGAGAAGTGAGGGGAGTGTAAGGAGTGGTGGTGGTCAGAGAAGTGAGAAGCAGAGGAGTGGAAGGAGGGAGTGGATCAGTGGGGAGAAGAAAGGGTTCAGTGGTCTTTGCAGGAACAGGCCAAGGGAGCAGGGTGGGGGAGGAAGGCAGAGGAGGCAGGGACAGCGAAGAGGGGCATGCGAGGAGCCGGAAGTGAGTAAGGAACATCAAGAAGACCTAGAGGAGAAAATTTTGCAGTCCCCCAAAACGGAGCATGCACGATGCAGCTCAAAGGCAGAGGCTGTGAAATTTTAAGTTTGCCAATGAGGAGAATATATTCCTAATCGAGATTTTAAGTTTGCCAATGAGGAGAATATATTCCTAATCGAGAGCATTGTGACCTTTTATGATGTAATTCTTGGTAACATGATATCCAAGACATTAGTGGCCATTAAAAAAATAGAAAGAGATTGCAGATGCTGTTAATAGCATTGATATTGCCCCAAGAACAGTGTAGCACTGCAAGAAGAGGCACAGTATTCTGATGTAATGCAAAAATTGAAAGATGAAATGGTTAAAGAATCTGCACATAGAGAGGGACATGTGGCGTACATCCAATGGCTGTTCCAATCACAGTGTATGAGAATACATTGAAAACTGTGATGCACTTTAACACTAACAGCAGCATAAATAGATGAATTCATGATTAAGGACTTGTCATAGGAAGCGACTGCGGGGCATGAGTATAGTGACTAGGACATGCTAGAAAAACGGTAGCAATGGTCAGTAAACAGGCAGGTTACGATGGTCATTAAACTGGCAGAGGTCAGTGCTGGCGGTAGACTGGTGACAATGATTAGTAAACAGGCAGGCAAGTAACAATAGTTAGTAAACAGTCAGGTAGGCAGAGTGCGATGGTCTGTAAACAGGTAGAGGTCAGAGCTGGAAAGTGGCAAGTGAAGTGAAGGGTCTGGAGCACAGCAATATTAAGCTAGCTTGAGTACTTGGGAAAACCTCAAAAAACAGGCAGGGAAGCACAAGAAGAGGCAGGTTATACAGGGTTGATTGCTAACAAAGGACAGGTGCTAGAGATGAGGCTAGCAGCAATTTTCAGACAGTTCTCTGCAAAGAACAACAGCAGAACAACAGCAATCCCTGTGACAGAAGGGGGAAAGAAAGGTATAAAAAGGGGGCCTCCAGAGGCACAAATTTTGTAATTTTGAACCAATTTCCTGTAGTGTAAAAACTAAGATAAACATTTTTTTCTTTATTGTAACTTCTAAATGTTTTGCCCTACATACATTTACAACAGATATTAAGAAACGCATAATACCATTTTAATATGTATTGTTTTTTAACAAAATAAACTTACATACCAATATCTAAAAAAATATATATATATCATACAGAAGAATATCAGTGCTTCTAGTATGTTTAGTCGTCAGTGAGGATAGGTAACGTTGAAGTCAACCTTTCATTCTAAATAATAATTAGGTTACTGATTTATGTTCAATTGTAAAGATGTTTAGATTTTCTACAATCTCTTACCACAGACACACACACCCTTCTTTAATAGTAAAAGGAAAGTACACTTACAAAAACGTAAACAAAATGAGGCACACTACGGAAACACACACCAAGCTTTCCTTCCACTGACACAATCACCACACACAGCCACAAAATACACACAAAGCAATAAATCACAACAAATTGACGATGAATGGGAAAACATTATAAACTGACAAAAATAAGTGACATTTTTAGAACAGATTTAGCATAACCTCATGCAGTCATTTTTAGAATAGAAAAATGTTAGTGAAAATATATAAAGGAATATTAATAACATATTGTAATAGTTATGTAATTTGGATCACATGTCTAAAATACATCTCACTACTTGTAATGCTCATATGCTCTGGGCACGAAGCAGTTATTAGTTCTGTGCAAAAATCCATGCAGATAGTACTATTGGCTCTGTGTGCAAATGTATTGCTAATCAAACTGTAGCAGTACTGTATGAGCCACAGACCTGAAAGCTAAACAAGTAATTAGTGAGCTGTTATGCACCTGAATGTACAGCATGTCCTGTTAATGATTTTAACTATACATTTTTACATTGATATGGGTAACTTTTTTTTTAATGTTAAACTACAGTAGTCCCCAATGCATAAGTGGGTGCTATATGAACAAGTATGTCTTCAATTAGCTACAGCATTACAATGAACATCACATCACCAGAAATATATCTGTTATGAGAACAAAATAATGTTGTGTAATTATAGAGTACTTTTAATTCAAACATTTACATACTAATGTATGCATGTTTAACTAATGTAGGTGTTAAATGATTTATAAGTCTACATGTATAGAAAGCATTACTTACACATGATAAAACAGAAGCATTTTCAAGTCATTAAAGAAAACAAATTGAACACTGCATGTTTCTTTGTGAAATATTATTTGAATTATGAATAAACACTTATTACACTATTATTACGCTATTATTCACATACACAAACTGAAAATTATTTTTTAACAGTCAAATCTTAGCTCAATTACACTGCGATGGATATACATGCTTAATTATATCTATGCTGCTCTTCAGTAACAGGATTTTTCACAGGAGTGAGAAGTGAAGGCCTTAGTCCACATCCCTCACCAGGTATAAAATATCACAAAATCAACAAATGCCACATAATCATTCTCCTTGGAGTTCACATTTCTATCATTATTATTCTTTTTGCTACTATTAACAAAGCATTTAACCTGAAAAAACAGGTTAAAATGTAACATTCACCAACTTTATTGTATATACTTGTTACTTAAAAAGTTCAATGCTCTTAAGTGATATTTTGTCTGTTAAGGGTTATTTTGATCATCCTTCAGTCTATATCAACTAAAATGTAACAAGTAATGATGGGTCAAAATGATTAAATCTCTATGATAGATGACTAAAATGATATGTAATTTGGCATATTGTATATTCATTTAAAAAAAAGGACATTTAAAAAGTCTTTCACTGGAAAAACATGATTAATCTACCATATAAATGTAAAGTAAATGTAACAAACTATTATAAACATGATAACCTGAATTAGCTACGGATACACCATAACCCATGCTATTGGAAGATAAGCATCTCTTGGAAGAAGTGAAGCACCTCTGACATACTATCGGATTGTGTTTTTACTCTGGAAAGAAGGGGAATGTGGCTCGATCCTGCTCGAAAAACCCCAATTCCATTCCTCCATCTTCTTGCCATCTGATGTTACTGATCCGCCTCTCCTGGCAGGGGTGCTCCATGTCAACTCTAGTCTTGTGGACTCGGGTATCGCAGACTCATTTGTGGATCACCATTCGATCTGGTATTTTGCTCATGTAGAATTCCTTGCCGATATACATCATGACACAAGATGGCAAACTACTGGGTTCTGACATTATACCTTGGGAGATCTTTTCTTCTCACAGCTACCATCTGGGTTTTTCACAACAAGTTTTTGCAGTTTGATGTCATTCAGTTCTTGGTCTTTGATATCATCCTAGAATTCCCATGGCTGTGGGCTCACAAGCCACATACTGAATGGACCTTGGGCCAGGTGATGGCATGAGCTCTATCCTGTTTGTCCAAGTGTCTGGTCATTCCACTTTCTGAACCAGGGGCATTTTCAGCCTTTGTTCCTCCAACCAGGCTTTTCTGGATGTCTTCAGTAAAAATCAGGCGAAAGCGCTACCCCCTCATCATTCTTTTGACTGTCCAATTAATAATTTCCTTTAGATTCACTTAGCTACATTGGACTGGAAGCATAATATCATCACCCCTACGCTGCCGATCCTCTGAGTAAATTCAGCACATCTAGTCCTGCTCCTAAACCCCTCCCAGATACCCCATCTCTCCTTCCCAGAAACCCCCCTTTCCCCTCAGATATACGTTTCTTTTTTTCATTGCCCCAAAGCTAAAGTTGACTTCTAGATGCGAAAAACCTAATTTTCCATGGTTCCTGTATCAGTGTCAAGTTTACCTTTCATTGGTTTCCCCACAGTACCCTACACCCTTGACGATTATGAAACTCCTATGGAGATGGTTGCATTCATCTTCTTATCTTCTGATGGGCATATTCAGTCTGTGCCTGACTCCCCAGATTTGCTGCCACTCTGCATTTTCAAGTAATTTGACTCTCGTCATGAATTGGTATCGCAATTGTCATCTCAATTGGCTGAGCAGCAAGTCTTTCCCTTTGAATTAACAATGCCGGTAATGTCATGGGACACTACTTCTGAACTACCAAGTTCGACTGCACTTCATAGGTCCTTATAAAATCTCTCAAAAGGTGAATGACGTGGATAACCCAATTGGCACTCCCACCATCACTAGAAATACCCTTTACATTCCTCTCCTAAAACCAGTAAACTGGAACAGATTTTACAGGGTTCCATCACCCCCTGCCACAATTTCCCCATTTCCATTTCATCAACAAAATCCTGGATTCCCACATATCTTGAGGGCCCCTTCCTGGTTAACTCAAGAGAGGATTTGGGTCAAAGTGTCCATGCTCCTGACTTGGTCAAGGCCATCTCCCATGCCTTTCCTGTCATGCCCATCCTTAGGTATTTGGAGTCTTCCCCTAAAATGGGGAATGAAGGAATTGTGGTACTAACATGGAATCTTCCTGACTTCACTGGGTGCACCAAGATGGCTGTCAAAACAGCAAGTCAGCCTCAGATTGAAATGGCAATTGATAGCACCTGGTCTTACCCTTGTTAAGGCACTCATTCTCCCTCTGTCTTTGCCTGTACAAGGTTCTCATTAAATTGCTCCTGTTGTAATCCTTACCTAAAGTTATGCCTGTCTTAGATCCTTAGAGCCTTTGGACTGTGGCCTACAACAATAAAATATTCAAGAAGGACACCTACATTCATCCACCTCCCCTTCTCCAGGATGCTCCTTGCTATGCTAAGCGGATGAGCCACCACCACCAATGTCACCCTCTCCAACATCGACTGATGAACTCTCTGGCCCAGACGGACTTACAGCAGTCTCAACCTCATCACTGGTTGAAGTGCTCCATGCAACTCTACCCACTCCTCCTGCTTGCAGTTCCACCTCCTGAACCCTAACATCCCCACCTGCTGATGCTTCCTGTGCCAAATCTAGAGCAGCAAGAGCAGCACTAGAGGTGCTCGGCATAGTCAAATGGTTCAGTTGAAATCAGATTCAGGGACACTGATTCAAAATCGGTCTTGTCAGAACACAAAAGGCTAAAACTGGGCCATGCTCCGGCAACACTAACACCACCCTGCGCAGGATCAGTCACACAAATATGGGAAGAGGGAGCCCAATTTTGTAGTGTCTCTAGTTGAATACATACCCCCCTCCAAACGTCCTATAAAATAACTTCAATAACTGCAAAGTATATTTAAATGAATCATATTCCACTCTTCCTAAAAGGATTTCCATAAGAGTTATTTTGAGTAAGCCAAAGGCACCTAGTGACTATAATGGTGCACTGTTAATAGGCCAACTGGATTAGTATCCACAATCTCTGCTACTCTGGGCATCAACTCTAAACCAGCTAATGGTAGGGAGCAAAACCTGCTGCTGTCACATCATCCTTTTGAGATATTCACTGCTCACATGTGTAGCTAATTCAGCTATTAACATATCTCACAGGTATCCCAGGTTTGCTCCATAAGTAGCATTAACCTATCAACCTGGAAGCGGAAGTGGTCTGCTTTTAAAGGAAAAACAGCAATGTGATTAATTAGGCACTCCTACAGAATATAGTGAATTGAGTGAACTAAGTGAAAAAAAGGTGCAAAACAAGGTGTATATCAATATTTGCAATAAAAATTATGTAAATTCATATAGCCGTGCTTTTATTAAATAATATAGTGCATCAGGTGAAAAAGTGAAAAAAAAAGGTGAAAAATGAATCAGTTGTAACCCCCTGCTCAAACCCTCTGGTGGGGCTGTTTTCACTGGTCCCTAAATGGCTGAAACGATTTTCAAAATCCAGGGGGAGCATAGGAGAAAATCAACAGGAGTAAAGAAAAAAAATATCTAAGTACAGTAAAATATATTTAACTTGTAAAAGTTACAGTATAATGTAATACAGTGTAGTACATTACTGTACTGTATATTTACCTTCATTATAAACTTTGCCAAATGGGAGGTGATGACGCACTGTGACTCCTCAAGTCTGCATTATAGTTGACAGATGACAGCTGACCTGGTACACTTGTAGTTGACAGCTGATGAAGCGGGAATTTATTTTGGTACTGGTAAATGCAAGCTTGCTGGTACCTGTACGCGAAATCATGCTCAGGCTGGAAATTTTCCAGGTATTCAGGCAGTGACAGGTACAAAGGATTGCCGTTCACCAGGTTATCACTGACGGTCGGACCGGCCGGTGCTGGTGCTGTTGCCGGCACATTGCTGGATCGGGAATGACGATTCTTATATGGGTTAAAACCGACCTTTCTTCTTTTGAAATTGCCATGATCAAACCTACTGTGAAATTCTGGCATGACACCCTAATACCCGCAAATCTCTCCGGCAGGAGGGGCAATGCAAAAAAAACACTGATCGTTACTTAAGGTTTTTCTTATCGCACACTTCCACCCATGAACGTCTGGTGAAAACTTGTAAAAATCGTAGTTCGAAATTAAATATTCATATATTTCAGATACAATCTCCATTTTATCTGCTGCAGCATTTATTGCCGAATATATTAAAAATGCATAACTACAGTCAGGTTTTTTATACGCCTGTGGTGTAGCCATAATGTCCACTCAGCTCAGCTATTGTGCGGGGTAAGAAAAAGGCACACTTTGAGTATTTAAAGCTTTTTATTAAGAACGCCTAATTTGATAACGTCTTTGAAAAATCAAGGTCAATTTACAATGGGACACTGTAAGTATGTACCGGTATAGACGTGGGTGCTATCTGTTTTAAAGACATGCACTCTTACATTTTAGCAAAATACTGTATACTGTAGCACTGTACCATGCACATTACAATTCAATACAATTCATTAAATGCATCAATTTCTGCCACCTGGCGGATACGCAAAGAATAGCAACCAAATTATAATTCATTAACTTAAGCCACATGGCGTTTCGCTAATTCTTTAGATTCGTCAGGTATGTATTTCTACAGACGTGGGAGTCCTAACCACCCACCCCAGGGCAACTACCCCCTTCACCCACCACCTCTACCCCACAAACCCCCACCATCACAGAGGAATGGTCAAAATCCCTTTTAGCCAAATATGGCTAATAGCATTTTTGCCTATTCAAATATACAGTATAATGCAATAAAATACTAATTATTAATAAATGTTTTACTTACCCCTTCATGGATGATTGCAATTCTCCTCCTCTTTGTCAAGTATCCCCTTAATTACCTTAGCGGTTAGCCACTATGGTAATGAAGCTTTTTACTTTTTAGTACATACATAGCATTATTTTCAGGTCCAGAGACCCCCTGCTTCCCAAGGTGGAAGACACTGCATGGGGTGCTGGTATCTCCAGCAAGTTGAAATGTCCTGGTCACGTGGGCTTTGACACGGGAAATTTTAACTTGCAGGAGAAACCAGCACTGCATAAAGAGAGGCCTGTACTCAGGATGCAGGACGTCCCGGACCTGAAATTAATGTGGTTCAGCTACGGAGACCCCCTGATTCAATCTAATAATAATGGCATGATCTGCTGTAAAAGCTGGGCGGGGAGATACAGAGAGAGGAGCTGCTTCTCTCTGCTCTTTTTGCGCAGCTCTCTCAGATTGGTGGTGGCCTGGTAGAATTAACGCAGCAGGAGTCCCAATCAGAAGCTGGGACCCCCGCTGTGTTAATATGTCAGGGAAATTTCCTCTGTACTGGTCCGTGATCGCGCTTGGCCGCGATTAAGGCTGGATGTAGGCCGTGGTCCACCGCTCCAAGTGACAGACAGGTGAAACTTGTATCGCGCCACATCTGTATATATTAGAATTATTAGAAAGCGCAAACACTAAGCCACAAAATACCTGAAAGTGATATATCAATACTGCTCAATAATTTGAATAATGAATTCCAAAGCTGGGCATATGATGTGAATAAAAGCAAGATAAGGACAAGTTGTACCAAAAAAAAAATGAAGTGCTATATCACATCCATCAGTCCTCTTTTTTCATCATAACTTGTATAATTATTTACCTCTTATGGGGGTTTTTTCTTAGCTATGTTTAGCAGGGTCAGTGACATACTGTATCAGAAAATGCAAGCGCATTGCTGGAAAGTAGATTAGAAACACAAACTATATTCTACTACACTAATTACAGTATGTAAACCAGTACTACAAGTAGACAAAATATAGTTATAATTATTTACTTATATAAAAGTAAAGTAATTAATTAAAATAAATTGTGGTAGTTGCAATGAACTAGGAACTCTTGCTTTCTTATTCCAAAATACATAATTGACTTAAGTCTTTTTATACGAAGCATCAGATAACACAAATGCTTCAGTTTTACAAAGATAATATTCTAAATCCTACATGCATTTAGAGGCTGCAGGGATGGTAATTCTCTAGAGACTATTGATTTTGGATTAGGCCAAAAGATAGATTTCTATTGATTGAGGTGAAACTGACCTTAGATATAAATTTCTTAGCAGTACAACAGGCAACAGTCTCCGACAGAAATTGCAATCAGATAGGTCTGTAAAAAAGGTCATTATTTTTGTACTCCTAAAAGGAAAAATAATGACATATACTGAGAAACAAAGAGGAAAAAAAGGAAACTTGTTGAGGATAGAAAAGGGTGTGAAGTATAATTTCCTAGATAGATTCAGATCACATCAATTGCTTATGGAAATCTGTATATGACTCCATACTGATCGTTGAAATATCCCTGCCTAATAATTTCTATATTATATTACTAGTAAGGTTGGGCGGTTAGGGAGTTATGGAATCTGAGCCCTTTTCTCTCCCTGAAATGGGGAACGGGTTTTCAGATTCACGCAATCTGATAGTTTTGGGCTTCTAATGTTCAGTTCAATCAGCTCATATCTATGGGCCCAAATCTGAGGCAGAAATTAGCTAAATCCTAATTTCTGCCTGGAATTTAGTTTAGATCCCCCTATTCCCACTTCTGACCATCCCAAATCCTCCTGTGGTTTGTTAGTAGACTGAAGGTCAGTGGTAGTTGGGGGGCATGGTGAGGAAGGATTCTCTACATCAAAAAATGCACCCAGTCATCTTCAGCTGCTCTCTATCTCCTTTATTTCAGCTGCATGGGTTAACTGCAGATGGAAGCAGCTCTCTCTGTGTCCTGGTGGCCTCTTCTCCTCTGACACTGTGAATTCAATCATTAACGAAGACGCATATCTGATCCCCTTCACATCCTACAGCTGCAACAGCTATTAGGGCTCTATCTGCATCACACCCAGACCTAAATCCTGTAAGGAACAGTACAGATACCATAATACTTACAATAAATCTATATACTAAGAATGGACATAAAAGTTTGAATTTTAAATAATTTTAGCTTTTTTGTAATTATTTCTAATATCTAATTATAATTAAACCAGTAGAAAAAGAAACAACGTTCCGTTTGTCAGTGCTTCCCGATTATGAATACAGTTTAACAATGTATTAACTGATTGATATAAATAAACTTGCTCGAATATGGACTATAAATGCATCATTGAGTATTTATATGTAATAAAAGAATATTAGCTCAGAATGAGGGGGTATAAACATCAAGTTCTGCGGTAGATAATGGAGTCGATAACTGTGAATGAACAGTCTTGACTGGTTCTCTTCCTAAGTGGACAACCAACCCTAGAGCTTAATAGGCAATATGCAGTCTTCCTCCCAAAGTCTGATGACCATAGTATGGGAAAATAGTAAGATTACTCACAGTAAGATGTTGTCTGTTTACCGTGTATGCCTCACGCTTACAACGTAGTGCAGAGGATCAATTGAGTAGAAAAAGCAGCGCATAAGAGCAAAAAATGTAGGGCTACAATACAAGGACCAAATATAAAAACAGCTTTAATCAATCAGGTGACAACATGGCATGGGCGAGGTAAGTAACTCTAACGCATTTCGCACATTTTAAAAATGATCACTGGATTAAAAAAAGGACATTATTCTATTATTGTATTTTATATGAGTACACAAAAAAGACTAAATTTCAGGACTGAAAATGGCTTGCTTTGATTACATTAATTAATCATGAGTAGTTTTAGTTTTTTTGACAAATACCACATTATCAGAAAGGCATGATTTGTTACATTGCTTGTGAACATTCTCACACATTTTTAAAGAAAGTTATTCAGATGTAGCCAGATATATTGTCTAGTTTTCCTCCAGGAAACTGCAGATAACAGCTGCCTGACAACTGCCTGCTCATGGATTCACCATGGCCAGACTAAATGCCCATAAAGATTAACACAGCAGGAGTCCCTGTTTATAAATTGGACGAGCAGAGGGTGAGAGGCTCTGTACAGAGCCGAGACGCGTGTTAAGGGAGTCTGGGTCCATACATCATAGACACCAGGTACTTTATGTGGTATCTTATGGCAGCAGGATCTTGAACAGGAACCACAGGTACAACTGCTTATGTCAGCGTTACTCCGCGATATCAACCCTGACGAGGGCTTAACTAAACCCACAGAGATGCGGTATATATTCAATTACCTCACCTTACCCAGCACGTGTAAATGCAATTGCTGCTGACTACTTTTTTCATCGCGTGCATTTCCTCTCCCCTCGGCTCATTTATGTGTTTGCTCACTATGTTATCACAGTCTGTTTACCTATCTGTTACTGTGACACATTTGTATTAGGGGGCCATAACTGGATACGGACTAGATCCGTGCCCCAGAGCTGTAAAATACATTTTTTGTAAGCTCTTGTACATTTAGCTATTGATAGTCACTTACTGACCTATGTGTATATTGTGAGGTATTATTAAGCATGTTTAAGTGGCACATTTATGTTAGGGGGCTATAACTGGATACGGACTAGAACCGTGCCCCAGAGCTAAGCACCACACTTTGTGAGCTCTTGTGCACACTATTATATAACACATTGCCTACCATATCAACCCTTCTATAGTTAGGCTTGCTTTCACCCTTTATTTAGGGTATTCCTCACCATCTTCATTGTGGACTATCAAATAGCCATTAGTGAGCTTTCAATCTATTGTGCATAGCACATTGGTATATACCTTTGCATGGGTAGTTCTCCGTCACCTGTATCTACTTTACAGGCCTTTTAACCTTGTTATTGCTGAACTAGGGGGTTGACTATTTAGTCCTTGATTGTTGATCTCTGCTAGTTAGCAGTTAGGTGGGCACTCCACCTCCCCCCCTAGACCTCAGTTATAGTATTTTATATATTTTTGTCTGTTTTTTTGTATTTTGTCACCACAGTCAGTTGACCATTTTTTCAACAATTTTGACATCTATTTTAAATTATACGATTAAAGCATTTTAATTTTAAATCTATCACCAATTCATATTTGCTTACAACGAGTACTGCCCACAGGGTGTCTTTTGTTTATTTGTTACAATTATAAATTGGACTACAACTGTGTTAATCCTACTGGGCTGCACCAGTCTAAAAGTGCTGCGCAGAGATAGCAGAGATAATCAGTCCCTCTTTTGGTGCATCTCTAATAGGCAAACATGCTGCTTTTATTTTATTTTAATTAGATAGTATTGAAGCATTGGATCTCCGTAGCTGAACCGCATTAATTACAGCCCCTGGGACCTCCTACTTCCCAAGATACAGGCCCTGATATAGAGTGCCGATATCTCCTGCACATTTAATTCCCACACGTCACAAGAACATTTAAATGACATGTTAAGCCTTTGAAGCAGGTATACCTCTGTCCTCCAACATTGGTGAACCCCTCTCATAGGTAACAAATGAGGCCCTTGATAATGCCAGTAGGGACCATTTTTTCTAGTTTCCTAATCCAATATGCCTCTCTCTGTAGTAAACATTTAATTCTACTTCCACCCCAGTGCAATTTTGTGACCCAATTGATCACATACCTGAAACCTCACTTGGTTGGTATTGTGCCCACCTTGTGTGACGTGGTGCACTACCGGTGCCTCCATGTCTTTCTTATAAGTTGTCGCTTTACAGTAGAGGCAACTCTTATTCTAACAAAAACCAGTGGCAATTCCCCAAAAAACCCAGGAAACACCGAGGTACATTCTGAATACATGCCTTAAACTTTCCTTAAACTAGCCCCAGCATTTCTGCATTGATTAATGGCCTATCAGATTAACAGCGGGGGTCCCTGGCAGTCCCATTCAAACTGAATTGGACTGCCAGGGATCCCTGCTGTGTTAATCCTATGGGTCGTTAGTCAATGCAGAAATGCCTTAAACGTGCCTCAAACTAGCCCAGAACATACCCAGCACATACCCAGCACATACCCAGAATGTAACCCGGCTAGTTTACGGCAAATGTTAGAATAAACGTTGCCTCTACTGTATGTTGTTGGTTCCTGTCCATTACCATTTGAGTGGTTTCTCCCAAATACCCCAAACCATATTGGCATTTAATTAGGCATACAACATACTGGGAAAGGCAGGTAAAATAATCTCTATGAGAAATTTCTTCCATAAATTTAGATGGGTTAAGAAATTCCCTTCCTGTTGTCGATAGAGTTTTGGGTTCAAAATTCAGCTTCTCTGAAGATCCTATTTAAGGGGTAATTAAGCATGTTCTGTGAAACTGCTGAGACAAAGTTTTACACAATGCATACATTTTCTTGGTAGAAGTGGGATTCTCCTGGAGTGGGTCCAGTACCCATACAGCAGATAAACAATCTTCGTCATGATATATGTTTTGTCCTTTGTTCTATCAGCTGTCTCTTTATACTAACAAGCTATAAAAGATTCAAATGATAAGGTTAATATGTAGTCAGGAAAAAGCTATATCATGCCTGTTTGAGGAATATACCAGTAAGCCTTAGAGCAGAAGAAAAACATCTAACAAAAGACTGCTCTCCATTTATAACCTACTATATCATCCTAACTGTACAGACTGAAGCTCTGTATGTAAACTGCGTAGAAACTGTACTTAGAAATATAGTTTTTTGCTGTCATTACTACTTATATCATCTCTAACAAGAGCATCATTGAATGAAAACAGGAGGGGCTGAGAGGCTATCGCTTAAGGGGGAAGGTATTGTGTTGAAAATAAAAATACTTGTTAATCATGCTCTAACATGTTTGCTGCAAACATTGTAAGTAGAAATAAAAGGAACAGAATATTCCCTTTTCATCTTAAAGTTTGAGGGAGAGAAGGGATTCTTTTGGCATAATCTCTGCTCTAGTGCATTCTGTGTGTAGCAAGTCTGGTGGGTAACATGTCTGGAGGAACCGCTTTTCCATATAGTTGAATCTGTCTGTGACTCTTTCTGAATCTCAAGAATGGACTGAAAAGAAGGCACATAATCATACCTCTCAGATGTTGGCTATTATAATGTAGATTATTTGGTATCAGTCTCCTTTGAGTAAATGCCAGATTGTAGTCTGTACCCTTTTAAAAGAACTGTAGACTCTAAGAAGTTGATGCTTACATGTCATTGTAAATTATATGGTATCATGGGTCTGGACAATTTTGTATATAAAGATAAAAATGGTTGGAGGATCGTCTGCCCAAATTAAAAAGATGTTGTCGATGTATGACACCCCCATATGCCCATACAGTGAAAACAACGGTGTGGATAGACTAACGTATTGACAAAGTTGAGACATTAGGGGGTCTGACGTAACAGCATAACAGCATTTAGGATGAAGCCATTTTGTGTGAATATTTCAATCCGCCATCTTGTCTTGTCTTTGTGAGTCTAATTTCTGTGTTTCATTTCTGTATAAACAAATGTGTGAAGCAGAGAATGGAATTTTTTCGCTCCAAGCTAAATTTATTGACTCTTCCTCATCCAATCAGCTTCAAATTAAAAGATTAACAGGCTAAAAGTTATGAGAACCCATGAGATAAACTTAGATTCTCGCAGTGAAACTAGTTCTCACACAAATGCCAGGTGGTAGGATAGGCACATCCCATTTAACCCCAGAATGGTTTCTAGCTGACAGACAGTTATACAATATTATTATGTATTACAAAATGACATCAGCTTTAGTATTGTTATGTATTACAAAATGAGATAATGTTTAGTGACGTGCAAGCCCCCCCATAAAGGGGTGGAGCTTTAGGATATAGGGTATAAATATATGGCATACCATGTTTATTGTTTAGAGAGCTTTTATTTTGAAGCTGTCTCCGTTGTGCACTTGACTTGAATAAATTCACGTGTTATTCTGTTTTCAAAATAACCTCAGACTGTGTTTCTTATTTACGTTTTTCTCAGTATTATCAAATTAATTCCTAAAAATGTTGACATACTGTATGCGGGTGCAATATTCAATAACATGGCCCTCCCTTGTTTCTGAATATAGTAGAAATCTTCAAAGAGGAAGGGATTTTCTCTAAAGATGATCTCAAGTAATTCAACAATGAACCTCCTAACGCATTTCACGCTGCCCACAGCGCTGTGGGCAGCATGAAACTTGCTAGGCTATTACTAGTAACGGATCCATGTACACTATTTTAATAGATGATTGCTATAAAGTTAAAATATTTTATATAATCACTCCGGGACTCTACGTGGGGCAATTTTCAAGTTGGCCTCCCTACATGGAGTACTACGTAATCACATTTTTGTCTTCTGATGTATGGGTTGTGGGAAGCTCCGGACGCTAGCATATGTGCAAGAACATGAGTCATGCAGTGGAACCCCTAAATGGTTTGGATATTGGACTTATGTGAGTACCCTAATTGAAAGTTTAAGTGTGCATTTCAATGGTTATGGAGCACCAAGGATTTTTCTTCCATTGTATAACAATAAACACCCTCTCCCTTGGTGTGAACAGTCAAAGGCACGATAAAAAGGCCTTTTAACTGCCTTTATACCATCTGTGTGTGTGGAATTGAGATATACAGACTGTTATGGATTTTTAAGGTTATAGAAGATTGGGACTATGAGTTCTTTTTAAATAAGTAAGTTTATCTGTTTTATAAAATCACACCTACATCCATGGCCTCTGTAACTACTGTAGCTGCTAAATCTTCCTGCTATTATGGAGGATGAGCCTTGTGGAACTATTTCATACAGTAATTTGAATGATCAACACATTGTCTCAAAATCTCATTGTTGTAGTTGGAGCAATTTATAAGTACAGTGGCCCAACCCATATCGGCTGGTTTGATTATTAATGCACTCCTCTGTTCCTTTACAGTACCTCTTTTTACGGGCCACAACCTCAACTTTTACTAGTTTTATATTGGTCTCAGTTGTGTGATTATAGAGGGAGGCTTGAAATGGTCTTGTTTTCGAGTTTGGTACTTACTAAATGAAAGGGCCAACCTGGTTCAACTTCTGTCAAGTCAGTGTGTGTAGAAACTTCTCCACTAGAAAATAACCCTTTTAATCTAATTGAGCTGAAAAAATGGGTTAGTTCTATATCAAGCTTCAAAAAGTTAAGATTATTAGTCGGCACAAAAGCGAGTCCCTTATTGAGAAATTATATCTGTTCAAAGACAGTTTCTGTTTCTGAAAAATTTACCACCCACTTCGTTGGTTCTGTAATCACATTGCAATCCCCATCCTTCGCACCTCTGCATCTGTGTGGTTTCCATCCTTTGATACTTCTTTGTGCTTTAACAAAAGGTCTTAGGTTTTCCCTAAAAAAATATTTCCATTGGTTAATAAATCACTGTGAAGGAGGTGTGTAATCCTCTTTGGGAGTATGAATTGCAGCCAGATGATCTCCAATTGTTGTCCATTCACCCTCTTCATTGCATGAGTAGATTCTCCCTGTGAGATAATCCCATGCATGTGTTTCTCTTCAATGTTTCTGTTTCCTTAGTAAATTTAGAAATGTTCGCATCAAGTTGTGCTTTAAGTATTTGTAAATCATTCTCTTGTAATTTTGTTTTCAGGGTTTCTTCTAATTTAACTATGTGGGGATGTATGTTCACCAATACAGAACCTTTTGGATAAACACTATGGTCAATGTAATGAGATACCATGAGCATTTATTTAATATGCCCTCCCATTTCTCATAAAAATCCTGTTTATCTTAGAACAGAGTTGGTCTCAGGAAGCTGCATAATCCTCGAGTCTACAGTGCTCTACTAATGTGGTTGCATGGCGTTCCAAATTAACTTTTGTTTTTATAATTTCTCATGATCTGTTGGAATATCTGGGGGTTCCATTCAGATAAAGCATTTCTTGGTCACTTGCATCCTGGGCATCTTTCAGTCTGTTAGCTCTCTCTACCAGGACTCTATCCGCTTCTATGACCTTGATCTCAATTTCCTGAAGATGCATCTCCATCTTCTTCCTCTTGGTCTCAGAGTCTCCCTTACCCTGCAGGAGAGCCTTGACGTCGTTGGTCAGCTCATTACGTTCACTCGCCAGTGAAGACAGTTACTCCGATTTAGCGGTGATGGCTTCTGGACCTTTCTCCATCAACATTCAAAGCTTGAGACTACAGGCCGTCATCCACCACATGTTTTATGGTGCTAGTGTGATGGTGCTCATCTTAAATCAGGATGCGGACCCGCAGGGCTGAGGTTGGGATGTAAATAAACCGACCAGAGCCCTGGGACAAAGTCCTGTAAGAGTATCCATGGTCGGTAAGCAGGCAGGGGTCAGGGCTGGCGGCAGAGTTGCAAAGTCCAGGAAACAGGCAGAGGTCAGGGCAGGCAGAAAACAGCAAGGTCGGTGTCATGGTCCTGGGTCAGCAACAGGGGAATAAAAATAGGCAATAGTATCAAACATGACTACAAAGACCAACAAGAGCTGCAAATGTATGAACTTTGCTCGGCGACTCCCACCAGGAAGTGCAGCCTTATATAACAGGCAGCCAGTACACAAAATGGCCAGTGTGATCAGAAAGGGCAGGTCGTCTGGAAAACATTAACTGGCAGAAAACCCAGCACAGATCGAGCAGAATCCTTACAGTAACCCCCTCTCTAGGAGAATCCTCTGGGCGATCTAAACCGGTTTGGCAGGGAATCTCAGATGAAATGCCCTGACAATTCTGGGGGCATGAACATCCCCTGATTTGATCCATGAATTCTGTTCGGGTCCATAACTCTTCCAATTGACCAAGTATTGTAGCCTGCCCCAGGATCTAGGTGAGTCCAATATCTGGCGTACTTCAAAATCCATCCTGGCCATCCACTAGAAATGGTCTAGGAGGAGGGAGAATTGGAGGAGAGAAGGCGTTCTGGATGAACGGTTTGAGGAGGGAGACAGGGAGACATGGAACACTGGAGGTATCCTTAAGTTTCTGGAAGTTCCAGTTTTATTGCCACCAGATTGACCTGTTTCAGAACTTTCTAAGGTCCAATGAACTTTGGCCTGAGTTTGGAGGAGGGCATTTTCAGTCAGATATTTTTTGTAGCCAACCAAACTTGATCTCCACTTGAAACGGGGAGGTGGTCATCAACATCTATCCGCCCAGGTTTTTTGCTGGAGGGCGGTTTTGGTCGATCTTCTTCCAGAGTGATTGCAGTTCTTGGATCTTCTCATCTACTGCAGGGACTCCAGAGAGAGGACTGATAAAAGGAAGGAGAGCAGGATGGAACCTGTAGGCTCAAAAGAATGGAGATTTCAGTGTTGAATCATGCTTCATAGAGTTGCAGGAAAACTCTGCCCATGGGAGTAGATTAACCCAGTCTTCCTGTAGTTCAGATACAAAACATTGAACGCATTGTTCTAAAGACTGATTTGCCTTTTCCATGAGTCCATTGGACAGGGGAGGGTGTGAAGAAGAAAAATGAAGGAAGATGCCCATTCTTTGACAAAAGGCCTTCCAAAATCTTGAGATGAATTGGGATCTATATCCATCGGGACGCCATGAAGACGAAATATCTCTTTAATAAAGATTTCAGATAGTTCTGAAGCTGTGGGTAGCTTTTTAAGAGCAACAACATGGGTTTGGCGTGTGAAGCAATCAACTATCAGTATGATAGTCATACCCCTGGAGGATGGTAGTTCCATGATAAAATCCATGGATAAGTGGGTTCACAGACGGGTGGGAACTGGTAAGGGGTGGAGTAGCCCATAGGGTAACATCCTCCACACCTAAGTGTGCGCATGTAACTCAGGCTGCAAAAAAAGACCTTCACGCCTTTGCGGATCCCTGGCCACCAAACGATTGAGGAAATTACATGTCTTCCTGACCCCCAGGTGACCTGCCGCCTTAGAGTTATGATCCAATTGCAACACCTCACTTCGAAATTGGGGGGGAACAAATAGTTTAGAAGAACATGTGGACGTGGACCTAGAATCCTCTGCCTGAGCCTGTGACATTTGTTGCAGAAGTGAAGATGATACGGCAGAGATAATCTGTGAAGATTGAATGATGGGTCCCTGCTCTATCTCCTCTGAACCGTCAGGAGCGAATTGCCTGGATAGCACATCTGCCTTGACATTCTTGGATCCTGGTCGATAAGAGATCACAAAGTTTGACAGAGTGAAGAAGAGAGCCCACCTTACCTGACGTGTCCCGAGTCTCTTTGCTCCTTCAATGTATTCAAGGTTCTTGTGATCGGTAAGGATTGATATCTTCTGGAGCCAATTTCATGGCCAGATGTTCCCGATTCCCAACTTCATAATTTCTTTCTGCGGCAGAATTTTTTTAGAAAAGAAGGCACATGGGTGGAGCCTGAAAATCCTTTCTTTAAGAAAGGATGGCTCCGGCTGCCAGACCAGATATGTCTATTTCAAGCACGAAAGGTTTTGTAGGATCTGGGTGGATCAGCACAGGTGCAGGCGAAAAGTCGGATTTGAGCTTCTCGAAAGCTAGAAGAGCCTCAGAGGGCCACATCTTAGATTCACCCCTTTCTTAGTAAAAGTCGTAATGGGTGCAACAACCTTGGAGAAGTTCCTGATAAAACGTAGTAGTAGTTGGAGAATCCAAGAAATCTTTGAGTTGGTTTAAGGCCTATCAGCAAAGGCCAATCCAGTACTGCCAATACTTTCGTACGATCCATCTCATCCCACATGGGAAGAGATGAAATACCAAAGGAAGGAAATCTTCTTTTGTTCGAACTGACATTTCATCAAGCTTAGCAAAGAGGGAGTGTTCCCAAAGTCTTTGGAGGACCAGTCTAACGTGTGCCCGATGTTCAGACAAAGAATTGGAAAAAATAAGGATATCGTTCAGATACACTATGAGAAATTAATCAAATAAATCCCGGAAGGTCTCATTGATAAAATGTTGAAATACGGCTGTGTGTTGCGTAGGCCGAATGGCATGACTAGATATTCGCAGTGGCTGTCAAGGGTATTAAAGGCTGTCTTCCACTCATCACCTCTCTGATCAGAATTAAATTGTAAGCTCCTCGGAGATCCAGTTTGGTGAAGATTGTGGCCTTGTGTAAGTGGTCAAACAGTTTATGAATGAGGGGTAGAGGATACCTATTTTTTACGGGGATTTTATTTAGGCCTCTGTAATTGATACATGGCTTGAGAGAACCATCTTTTTTGGAAACAAAGAAGAAACCCGCAAAAGCGGGAGAGCTTGATTTGCAGATAAACCCACGCTGAAGGTTCTCCGAAATGTATTCCCGCATTGCCCTGGTTTCTGGTTCCGAGGCCTCTGGGGGGGATGACCACTGGGAGCAGGTCGATTGGACAATCATAAGTTTGGTGTGGCGGTAACTCCTCTGCCGGTTTTTTGTTGAATACATTGGCAAAGTCCTGGTAAGAAACTGGCAGGCATGACGAGGAACACTCTGTAGGTAGCCGGACCTCAGAGATAGTGCGAGACACCGGGAGACAGGATCCATGGCAATGTTGTCTCCAGGCTGTCACTTGATTGGTCGCACATCGATCTTAGGATTGTGGTGCCGCAACCAGGGAAGTCCTAGGATCACTGAAGTCGAGGGAGAGCAAATAACATAGAATGACAGTGTGTCTTTGTGAAGTGCTCCAACGTAACCAGCAAAGGCTTTGTCTCGAGGGTCCCACGTATCAGAGGTCTACCATCAATGGCCACTACCAGTAACGGAATCTCCCTAGTATGGAGAGGAAGGGAGTGGAGTTCCGCAAATGCATGTTCGATGAAATTCCCTGCGGCCCGTGATTCCACAAAAGCTTGAGTGAAGATGGAGGCTGGTCCCCAGGAGAGTGAAACTGGCAGGAGCAGACATGAAGGTTGTGATGGAGGGAGAATAGAACAAATCCCCAGAGAATATTCCTCTATCTTTGCTGGGTACTGGAGTTTTCCCGATTTAGGACATTTTGGGCAAGATGACCTTTGAGTTAACAGTACAGGTCCAGACCCTGACACATCTCCTAGTTCTCTCCTGTTCAGGTAATTTGGTATCACCTAATTGCATTGGTTCCTCCTCTGAGAGAGGTGTAGTAAGAGAAGACTGAAAGTGGGGGGCAAGCCAAATTATTGGGGTTTTTGAGGGGCAGTCTTGCTCGGTCCTAATCGCATTGCTGGTCAGTGTGAAGTGCTCGGAGCATAGCAGTGACGTCATCAGTGAAGGCGTCGGGACCCACGACCGTGAATAAAGAGTGAGAGAGGAGGACGCCGACTAATCACTGCTGTATGCCGAGTTTCTACCTCATGTTGTCGGACGGCAACTTTGTGTCAATTGGAAATACATGACACATTGTAAGTGTGATCCTTCTCGTGTGTTATATTTTAATTAAAGTTTTTTGTAGTACTGCAGCATCCTTTTTCTCTTTGTATTATCTTTGTGGAAATCGTTTCGGTGTATGGTGTGTGAACTTACATGATGGAGCTGGTCAGACGCGGCTGAAGTACCACGTGGGGTTCGTGGATTTCGGGAAGAAGTCGTTGGCTTAAGGATAGCTTATATCCACTACATGTAACAAGAGATCATCTTGTAAGTAGGCATTTTTTGTCTTTGTAGTGGAAACACCCACTGATTCTGTTCACTGCGCAATGGTGTGTTCCCTTTGTTTTTTACAATAGGAGCTCAACCATTGAGGAAGTTGTATCTCAAAACACACGCTTGGTCAAGTCTTTTAAGCTCGTTAACATCACTCATCTCGGGAATCACTCTGAAATAATTAGGAAAAATGGTTTAAGAGGAAGGAGCGGAAAATAATATAATGTCCATGTATATCGCTTGGCATCTGCAAAAAAAGTACATGTATAAGTACAGCATTGTACCTCATATGTGCAATGGTCCAGCCCAAATCCCATCTCATTAGTTTTATGCTGGTCTAAGACACTGGAATATCATACTGCTTTTGCAGAATATCCTGAACCTCTGCAGCAGATCTCTAATTATTTTCCATGCTGATCTCATCCACTATCTGAATTTTTCATACTGACAGCAAAAACTTCAAAGCGCCAGCCTCTCCAGGATCATAAAAAGAGAAATATATACTTAGTGCAAAATTGCTAATAGTGATAATTGGTTCTCAAAAAGTGTTATCCACTCACGTGTTATCAGAAAAAGTCAGGCTGTTTAAATATTATATCAAGTTTCGATCTTTTCTTTTAGGACGTCTTATACTGTGAACTCCCAATGGTTATGTGAAGAAAAGATATGTAGACATAGTTTTATACAGAAAAAATATACACTAGAGCAGAGAAAAAGTACACTGACATGCTCCAGGTAAGTGAAAAGCAGTAAGACCACTCTGGGTCTAGAGCTATGCTGTCCTGAACACCCATTCCTGCACTTGCTTCTCCTCTGTTGATCCGGAGTCCCGCTCTTGGGTAGCTAACGTTACCGGAGGTGAGGATCAGGGAGGCTCTAGTTTTGGCTTCCATTTGCAGGAGTAGAGGGGCGAAAGTATGCAGAGAATCCCACCCTACGTGTTTCACTTAGATACGAGCTTCCTCAGGATTGCAGCCTTTCTTTTTGATCCCGGAGAGGCTTGTTCTTTGAAGTTTTTGCTGACTTGCCATATTACTTGTTGGGAAACATCTTCTGAAACATCTGCATAACTCTTCCAGACTGATACACTTTATATTAATTCACTATTAAAGACTTTTAATTCACCAAAGTCTCTTTTTTTCCACTGAATTTGTTATATGACCAGATTTTTTGATTCACTATTATTTGTCTGTTTGCCCTTGTTTCTTGTTCTGCGAAACTTTCACATTGAAAGACAACATTAGAAAGATGAGAAAGAGAACAGATGCATATGAATACTGTGTGGCTGTGTGAAGAAAAACATTACAGGCAAAAGCGTACAGTGTACTCTTCTTACTCAGTTCTTACTCTGCAAATCATCTTACGAATAGCTCTGCCCAAGAGCATGATACCAAACATAGCATAGTGTCACCAAGATGCTTCCTTGCTGTTGCCACCATTGGATTTCCCTTGTTGTGAATCCTTTTTCTTGTACGTGTGCATTATTCTAATACTACTGTCTTTGTTCATTTTTTGGGACATGGCTGCTATTCAGAATGTAAAACATACTGGACACCTAACAAGCTCCTATTAAACCCCCAAAATACCCACAACATATATATAAGCATATGAGTATCAGAGGAGTGCTACTGAGCATGGCAATATGCATTAAAACCAGAGACATAACATAAAACACAGACAAAGCTCAGTTTTTAGCACATCTAGTGAGACTCATACACGGTACAGTGCCTAAATATATATGGATAAATATCTAATAAGTAAATGGTCTTTTAGTTTGACATTTTTGGCCAAAATTGTTGTAAGCCCCTGAGCCAACGCCAAGGCAGACCACATATCAGGGGTCCCTAACGCTAATATAAATTCTTAATAACCTGTTTAATAACAGGAAGAATGATTTATAGTAAATCTGTCAATATTAGCTGCAAAGTTCTGTCTGACTGAAGCTTTTATTAACCTGTACATTACCAGGAAAAGCACTCTGTATTAGAGATGTCACAGCCAAACTGCAAGCAGGCAAGTTCCCCTGAGTGGAAGATGCTATGGAGTGAGCCCATAACCATTTAAATGTGGGAGGGGGTGAGCTTAAATTAGGTAGGAGGTTGCCAACCTCCAATCAGCCATGACTAGCTGGACAAGAATTGTAAAACATACTGGACACCTAACAAGCTCCTATTAAACCCCCAAAATACCCACAACATATATATAAGCATATGAGTATCAGAGGAGTGCTACTGAGCATGGCAATATGCATTAAAACCAGAGACATAACATAAAACACAGACAAAGCTCAGTTTTTAGCACATCTAGTGAGACTCATACACGGTACAGTGCCTAAATATATATGTATATGTATATGTATATATTTAGGCACTGTACCGTGTATGAGTCTCACTAGATGTGCTAAAAACTGAGCTTTGTCTGTGTTTTATGTTATGTCTCTGGTTTTAATGCTATTCAGAATGTACAGAACTACTAATGAATGTCTATTCTGTATTGAATGTGTATTGAATCATTGTTCTATTATAAAGGAAAAGCTACAGATATACTCTTACTTTTGACACCTTGCAACAGCAGACAACCAATCACCAAATCAGCCCCACCCAACATTAAAACCTAGTATCAAATGTTGATCCTGTAACACCAGTGCTACTGAACATAAATTCACACAGAAATTGTATTGCCATACTCACTGATCTTGATCAGAACTCTTGTGCTTAAATGATCCATCAATCACAAAACAAAGGCACGGGAGGAACAGGAAACAGGAAATGATAAGGACAGAGGACAGGAGCAACAAGAGGACAGACAAAGGAACCCCAGAGCAGACAGAAAACAGCTGTACGCCCAGTGGACAGAGAAAGGAACTATGGCTGGAACCAGGATGTCTGGGAGACCTTGACACCCAGTTTGAGCTTCATATTAGTAGTTTGGGTTAGGCTCTGCTAATAGGCAAGTAGCACACCCCACAAAGTATTCATTGACTACATGTGCAATGTCAGTGGGATTTGTCAGAGTAATATCATCCTTTTCTATATTAGATGGTTGTTGATTTGTTGACTAGAAGGCTGGAATATATTGCTTATAACCTTCCAGAAATTTGCTGGATTTGATGTATTCTGTTGAATTGTCAGAGTAATATTGGGTGCAATCTTGTCTAGGACTAACATTATCATCTAAGATATTAACCCCTTCTTTTTTTTTTTACAAGAATCAGTCATCAATCAAGATCAATCATTTTGGGCTATTTATTTTTAGAGTATAAATGTGGTAAACTGAACATTGGAGTGGTTTCCTTTGGTTCATTGTTTCCTGAAATATCCCTGTATGTTGAGCAGAACATAATAAAGGCAAAATGCCCTCAACTATCTTCATTCTTCTTCTTTGTTTGGATTGGTTCTCTTGACAGTGAGGTCTGAGATAAAGGAAAGTTTGTTTGACTTAACACTTGACTTTAAAAGAAACCAAATAGTGATTTTTGAATTGCATTTGTGTCAATTATATTGTTAGTTGTTCATACAGATGTAGCATACATTACGGCACCCATTATGCACTGAATACATTAACGGAAGCCCGATATTTAACACACACATCACATATAGTTGTTGTTTACACATTTTTATCCTTAACGCACACATTAACATGTGATATAATGTCTGTATATTGTTGTTTTCTTTTTCATGAGCTATATTGAACTACATATTTTAGTATACAATTATCATATTTACCTTAATATAAAGGAATATTAGCAATCTTAACCAAAGAAGACCATATTATTTTTTTATTGTACAGAAGAAGCACTACATTGTGTGAGATCTATAAATTCCACACATAAACTTTTTTTTTTTTTTTTTTTTAAGGAACGATTGCAATGAAATACGGAATACAGCCACAATAGGAATAATTATAATTTATGCTTGATTTACTTCAGTAGAATATAGTTTATTTTTAAAGTGCTTATGGCACACTCTGTATACCCCTGTTATTTGCATGTGCTGAACTGTCTACTAGTAAATTATTTAAATTACACCTAAATGTAATTTCCTAAAAACGTTCATACTTCATTTTCTCTATTAATTTAACAGGGAAACGCTGCTTTGCAAGGATTGTCCTAAATTCCCTGAGTGTGAGGTCCAAACTCTGTATATTTTTCCTTTTCCTGTCAAAAATCTTCTCTTCTCCTGAAATGTATTACTGAAGTCTCTCTACTAGAACTATTCATTGAAGCCTTACAGCAAGCTCATACATGATTTAAGAAGCTAACAACACTGAAAGAAATAGGTCAGGTAAAAGAAAAACAAAACAAATGTAAGCTACCTTAACTTATTACTTATGCAAGATTATGCATAATTTAGCACATTGCTGAATATGCAATTGCAGAATAATTGTTTACCAAAATATTTACTCTGTTTTAGTATCTGTGTTTTACGGAGATAAGGTGATTTTTCAGACCTTGCTAATCACTTCGAATTAAAAAAAAATTTAAACAAGAAAGAAGTAAGCCTTTGATTAAGTTGATAGTTGCTTTGCATTATAAATAAACAATCTCTCTCTCTTTTAACAGCCTCAATTAAAAAAACAACACCTGATTCCTTAAAAAAGCATTCCTACATACTGTAGCACACATACAGTGAGACACAGAAGAGCTGTATTACTTGTTCCTACGCCTGGTTTAACCCATTTTAGTCAGAGCCCTGTTTTGTAATGTTCCTCTCATATTGGGTGAGGCTGGCAACCTAGTCCATATAAAATGTTTCTGCATTCCTGTCTTTTAATGAAAACATCACATATTTTGATAAATGAAAGTGATCTGTTTGTGTCCCCGGATTTTCCAGCAACGTGTATATTCTACAACGCAAGATATGAATGTTGGGCAACAAGATACAACACAACTCAATGCTCTTTTGAGGGGGATTCAGTAAGCTCTGGTCAGGAGATAGCAGTTAGTGCCAGATCAAGCTCTGATGCTCTTTATTGGATATTGATGAATCCCAATGTTTAAGTTACAGTACAATACATCCACGAAAGTCACAGCAGTGAAATGTCACAGCTGTGAGATGGTAGCTACCGCAATGGAGAAAACGTTGTTGCTACTGTGCATATTTAGATTTGTGGAAGTATTCTTAAAGCCACTGAAACTGAAAAAAATAATTATGATGTTAAGCAAAATTATGAGAAATAAGAGTATATTTAAAAATGGTGAGGTGCCTTCATGCAAACATGAAAGTATAGATATTGCTATATATGTTATTATAACTCACTTGCTATTTTGAACTGGTAGAAATATATTCCCAGTGACCACGTGAAAAAAGTTAAATGTCTTGGCACATCATTGCATGTCACAGCGCAGTGAGTGCAGCTAAGCCACGGCTGATCGGCAGCTGACGCAGGGGGGTATTGTGGCTTCCATATTACTCTGAATTAATGATAGGTGATGTCACTGTGTAGTTAAGCTAAATTCAAAGTACACTATTCTGAGACTATTGCTATAGTCATGCACATTCTGCATAGTACTGTCTATGAAAAGTGACAGTTTTAAGTTTAAGTTAACATTTTAAGACACCTATAACCACCTCTTCTCCCCATACACTCTTTCAATGTTAGAAAACTAAAGGCACCAGACATGGCATCCTTCAAATTGTTTTGTACAGCCTTCATACCTTGTGAGCCATGAAAGTTCACTTTTTTGTCCCACTCGGAATAAAGCTTGAAAGGCACATGGTACTAGAATATCAACTGGACACATCTATGTGGTTATCCCCTCCAGCATGCCGCATATATTTTCAAAGTTTACTTTGGTATTATGGACAGAGGGATGTCAGTAGAAGATTCCCATTGACAGGGAAACATCTCAGTTTCCGTGGTTCAGTTACCAAAGGTATGTATTGGAAAATAGGAACAGGTAACTCTGGGAGACAGTTTCCAGCAGGTCAGACTGGAGAATGAGGCGTCATAGGCAAAATATCATCATTACTGATTTAACAGAATGGTCTATATGGGCTTTCCATAATCTGGGAATTGTTTTGATGCGTTTCTTGGAGGATAGAAGATGTTTCCTCCATATGTGGTGCTCTCTGTTGAGTATACAAGGGCGTGCCGGAAGAAGATACAGATGAAGAGGAAAAGACAGATGAAGACCCGAAGACCACAGAAGACCCCCGAAGAGTGACGGTGTGGATTAATAATGGAAAGAAAGAAGAAAAAGATTGGATTTTTTTTAAACTGGTTCCTGTGCTTGGATTGGTTTGTGATTATGCAGTGTCCCCGGGATTCGGTGAGTGGGCCATCTAATGGTAAGTAAACAAAATAAATGTATGTTATTTTACTTGCCAAATAATAGGGGAGCCCCTGCTACTGCCTCAGACAAGTAATAAATGAACGGTGCTTTGGGTATATGCACAATAGAGGGTGGAGTAGAAATAGAACCCAAATACAGCACTCAGGTTCACGCTCTGTGTGTAAAGTGAATGATTTAAAACATAACTTTATTGTATCACATATATAAATACTTACACTCACGCCTTGATAAAGCCTCTCGCGAAACGCGCGCGTCGGCGGCTCTGTTTTTCAACGTGCACGCGCAGGGGTCTGATCTTCACCGCATTCACAGTCTTAGACTGCGAGGTGATGCGGTTCCCTGCTCGTGTGGCTATACAGGTTCTCAAAGTGCCCCGATGGACACTCTGAGCCTCTCAAGTCCTCTCTAATACTGGCATCTGTTGCTCTATTTGTGGTAGAGGTACTATGTACTAATTACGTCCCTTGCTTAACAGCGAGCTGCATTGGACACTATTACCACTCAGGGATTCCCTGATAGCAGCCCATAGGGACTCTACAGTTCACAACAGCACTCAGACTGCTTATATATGTAATTTGTTTTCAATGATCTCTGGTTTAAGGAGGTATCAGTCACTGCACATAAATATACCGGTTCTCAGGGTCACAACATTTACAGTTTATCACCTATTAAGCAGCTGAGAGCTCACTATTGCCGATTATCGCCTTTGATTTTTATTGTGTACCAGCTCATGTATTCTGATAAAACATACTGTTTCTTTGGTTGCTACCCACAGCTTAATGTTTTAGTGTGCTTTTCCCTGCATTAGTCTGCACACAGTGCACTTAACCTGTGTATACCACCACTGAGGTTATTAGAGGTCAGACCCTCACTATTACTCTACATTATAGCAGGGCACTACAGGTCAACGAGACCAAGCACCGCACCTACCTATAAGGTCACTATAATTACTGACTGGAGTCTTAACTCCTCACTTACCTTATTAGCATTGTGAGTGACTGGTAGCAACTTACCTGATAGTCCCTGAGCACACAATAACTATCTAGTCTTACCTGGTTCGCTATAGGCGCCTACGGCTATTAGTACTCACCTCAGAGCCAGTGAGTATAGATTGGATAAATCCTCATAAGGATTTTAGCTTAATGTGCTATCTGTAATTCACAGAACACACTCACACTCTAGACCCTAAACCTATATGGTTCTAGTATTGAAGGTCACTATCCCTTCAGGTCGTCAGTTTTTAACACCCATTATTTTATATATGTGATACAATAAAGTTATGTTTTAAATCATTCACTTTACACACAGAGCGTGAACCTGAGTGCTGTATTTGGGTTCTATTTCTACTCCACCCTCTGTTATTTTACTTGTACAGGTTTTTTTTTTTAATATGATAGATTATTTTTTAAGGCAAAGTTATTGTCCCTGTATTTATGTTTGTCCCTATGGCTATATATACATACAGGGACAATATATAGTTGTTATGTATTTTTAATGTAATTGAATTGTTTTTTATGCCCATGTATTGCCCCTGTATTTATGTATGTCCTTGTGGATATATATACATACAGTGACAATCAATGCATGTATTGCAAATGCTTGTTTGGCTTGTTTTGATGTTTTGTATATGTAGTTTGCTTGTTTGTTTAGAACTGTTTCTGCAATGTAATTTGTATTTATATTTAGTTAGATGTAATTTGAGTGGAGGTAGTTAGATTTTGGCTGATGGTGTTACTTTGAACTTGGATTTATTTCAGAATTGTTTGGTTTTGGGATTTTAATAGTGAATTGTGTAATTGATTTTGGATTGGATTAATTGATGGAATTTATTTCGGTTTACTTCCTGCTTTGTTTTTATTTTCTTATTGTTTGGATTCCATGGTATATTGTTTGTAATTGTTTCTTTTAGTTTGAACATTGATTGGCATAGTATTACATGATGCACAGATTATTTGCATCATGTACACACTGTATCATTCAATTGTTTGATTGGCATTTGTTAGATATTTACATGGCTGTGTAGTGTTTTGATTTTGCTTTGCTATGTGATGTTTTGTTTTTGCTTTGCTATGTGATGTTTTGATTTTGAGATGTGCTGTATTTGATTTTGCAATGTGATGTTTTTATTTTGGCCTGTTTATGAAATCCTTAACCATTTCTTTGTATATTGGTTAATCATGCCCATATGTGGTGAAAAAGTCCAATAGCTGCCCCATTCAGCCCCTAGAGGACAGCGATGGCACCACAATATAGAATAACACATGCATTTATTCAAGTCAAGTGCACAACGGAGACAGCTTTTGAAAAAAAAATAACACGGTATGCCATAAATGAATACCCTAAAACCTAAAGCTCCACCCCTTTATGGGGGGGCTTGCACGTCACTAATATTACCTCATTTTGTAATACATAAAAATACTAAAGCTGATGTCATTTTGTAATACATAATAATACTGGATAACTGTCTGTCAGCTAAAAACTATTATGGGGTGAAATGGGATGTGCCTATTCTGCCACTTGGCACATTGTATGAGAATCAGTTTCTCTGTAAGAATCTGAGCTTATCTCAAGGGTTCTCACAACTTCTAGCCTTTTTGTACTTTCAATTTGAAGCTGATTGGATGAGGAAAGATCAATAAAGTCAGCTAAGAGCGAAAACATTCCATTCTCTGCTTCACACGTTTGTTCATACAGAAATGAAACACAGAAATGAAACACAGAGACAAGACAAGATGGCGGATTGAAATATTCAAACAAAATGGCTTCATCCTAAATGCTGTTATGTTGTTATGTCAGACCCCCTAATGTCTCAACTTCGTCAGTCCCTCTTCTAATTCTTTAAAACATTGTTTTTTGAGAATTATTGGTATAATTTTAGTCCAGTAACACGTTGGGAGGCACAGGGGTGCTCCATCATCTCATAATGCTGCTTGAAGGTATAGGACAGTGCACAAGGGTGCCTGCCAAATGTAGTCATAGTCTCGTAGTATGGTGTAATAGCCAAATTCTTTTCCACAGTTAGAACATTGTATTTGGCATCTTTTTTCTGTAAATTGGTTCTGCAAACAATGGCATTATGTCTGCAGAGGGGGTTGCATATTTGTGGATCATGCCTTTGACAAACGTAACACAAACATAGATGACAACGAGTATCACAATCACACACATTACCGCATTCAAAAATTTTGCTCCTAGTGATCCTACCAATCCACCCAGCCTCAAAGGGTCCCAGTCTGTGTCACCTTCCTTCCTAAGTCTTTCTTGCACAGCTTCTATCTTGTCTAACTCATGCTGTATCTTGCTACTCTGATCTTGGATGAAAACACAACATTGTTAGTCTTTCTTTAATTATGGCACATACACCTTCTTTTGATGCTAAAATGTAATCTAAAGCCATTCTGTTTTGTAAGGCCATAAGCCTGATCTGTACCTGTTCTTGGTTTAGTGATGCAATAGCTGTAGTGGTGTGATTGAGGACATCATCTAACACATCTGTTAATGTATTAAGCCTGTCATATAGTAACCCACCTCCTACATTTAGAACTAAACTAACCCAAAATTGTTCTTTCCATAAACTACTTTTCAGCCCTGAAATATTTGGTGTTTTTCTCTTGTTTCTGGTTGTTGGAGGCACTTGACCCATAAATGATTGGTGTTGCTAGTGTAAAAATGGATACAAAAAATACAAAAAACTTATTTTAGGCAAGTGACCTTTCTGCTGCTAGCTAAAGAAAATGGCATCTATCTCTACCATCATATATTTTGAGAATTAGCACAACATTCTATTACTGAGACTTTGTGATGTTTGTGGGTGAGATGGTGAATTAGTGTAGTGTTACCTTGACCATGGTGATAGATATCTGCATCATCATGACAATCCTGTCATCTCTCTGTGGGTTATACCTTCGCAGACCCAATGGTGCATACATCTTAAAATTCTAACTTATACATACTATAAAAGAATAAAAATATTGAGTCTTTGAAAAAATGAAATGTTCTGATAAGACCAGGCCTCAGCCTGGTGTCTTATTTTCCTCGTTGGTTAACGGTCAAAGTTTATCTTGTCAAAACGTTAACTTGATGCGGCTGTGCTTTAGATGACTTTGGTCTTTGGTGGAGCTGGAATGAGTTTTATGTGAGCCACGTGGATCCAGGAATCTCTGACACTTTAATTGCGGTATTAATGGTTAGTATGGGCCTTTTCATCTGGGATGAAGAGCATGCTTGTTTAGGAACTACTTGACCTTTAACTGTGTCTCGCGTAGGTGCACTTTTATCATACCTTATGCCTAGAGAGACTCAAAAAATATATTAGTGGCATACAATACTTATTAATTGTTTTATTACCAATAGATGGTCTTTAATTTGTTCCTTTGAACTACTGATAGTCATAAGTCATCCCATAAGTGTCTCATAGGGAGATAATTTATACCTAGGAATAAATTCTTGAATCAATGTGTTTACTACTGTCTTAACATCCGCATATAGACAGAGGTATCTCCTATTAATGCTCCTCACATTTAAAACTAAGCAGCGAATGGGGACTTGACTGTACTACAATCTAAGTTCCTAAGACTTTGGGCCTCATCCATTGTCAAACCAATTGCTTCCATAATCAACTCTATCCTTTCTGCAGGCCATATCCCTAAGACCTGGAAAACTACCAGAGCTGTCCCAATCTTCAAAAGTGGGGACAAAAACACTGTCTCAAACTACAGACCAATCTCTCTTCTTCCTATACACACTTGCTCTCATTCATGCCTCACTGTCATCTCCTCCGATGCAAATGGTATCAACCTTTTCATAAAATACTAACTAACCTTAAAACTTGCCCCACAAATTAAACATCCCAATAGCCTGTACTCATGGCTATTATTCCACACACTGTCACTCCTACCACACCCATTGTGGCCAAGCACTGCCATCTACAGCATTTATTCCCTCACCTGCTATCTCTGTAAATTCCCCTCAACCCTTAGATTGTAAGCTCTTAAGGGCAGGGATTTCCTTTCCTATTGTCTGATTTTGCTGCACTTACTATTCTATTATAATTCCCTCTACTGTATTCTTTGTGAAGTGCTGAGTACATTTTTGATGCTATATATATATATATATATATAAATAAAATCATACACTATGATACTATCCAAAGTCATGGACAAAAATGTGTTCACTCCCAATTAAACAATTAATATACTAAGACAAATGCCCCTAGCCAATTCCAGTCTGGCCTCCAACCCAAACACTCTATTGTAACTATTCTGCTAAAAATGTGAAATGCCTTGCATATAATATATACCCTGCTCACTTATGTAACTGTATTTGCAACTATGTATCACCTGTCCTTTAACTCTATACCCAGGACACACCCATAAACGAGAGGTGACTCCCAATGCACCTCTTCCTGGCAAAACATTCTACAAATAAATAATAAATTAGCAACTAGGATGTTGTTTGCTTAATCAGCAGAATTAGAATTATATATTATACAGTGATTTTAACAGTAACTACTGCTTATAATAAAATGGAACACCTATGGAAAAAATAAATGGTTAAAAGTTATAAAATACATCACATATTCAGATAGTAGTCAAATGCTTTTGTATGGGACTCACACTAAATTTCTTGTAATATAATCTCTTTGCACAGTGCCGAACACACTGACAGCGTTATTTTTTTTTTAAAGACACTTAGAGAAAATTTTCAGAGCTTGTTTATCTTGGCAATTAGCCAGCCCGGGTCTCAAAAAGACCTTGAGAGTGCCGAGCAGATAACAAAACATCTTCTCAGTCTTCTAAATATTAATTACTGAATTGAAACTTCAGCTCAAAGTTAAAAATGGAGCTCTCTCCACAGCAATAAAAACAAAAACATTTATGGTCTATCTAAAAATAAAAATATGGCCTCTCAAAAATAAAAATATGGCCTCTTAAAAATAAAAATATGGCCTCTTAAAAATAAAAATATGGCCTCTCAAAAATAAAAATGGGACAATTAACTAAACTTAGGTTAGATCAATTTATGAACACACCATATATAATTTAAACAATGCGTGTGAGCTTAAAATCTCTTTGCAATAATCCTATAGAAATGCAATTGACGTGTTTTTACTGGTTTACACACACAGAAACCACAATACAGACACACAAAGAACAGAGACACAAACTTCTCTCCTACACAGCCAATAAATAACCTGCTTTTAAAACAATTTTTTTTTTTTTTTTTTTATGCTTTGATTTTATCGAAGTTTAGTGAATAGGCCCCAATGAGTCAATCCCTGAGGAAGCCAAATTGCTAGTGAAATGCGTTGGATTGAGGTGTAGACCACTAAGGATACTGTACTAAGAAACATCAGCCATCTTAACGTCCCCATTCGTACCGACAAGCTCATCGGAGGGTTTGCTGTGCATGAGCGAGCCTCTGTCAGTGTGCTGTAATTCCATCTCCAGAGCGGGACACCAGGCGGTGTGGGTGTGCTGACTTTATACAACCCGAAAGGTCCACTTATCAGAGATTTATCGTGAGTATAATAATTTACATGCTGCATGTCCTGATCAATAAATACTTTTTAAATTATGTATTTCTGTTCTGTCTATTTATCCTGAGATTTGGACTTTTGGCAAGTGTCCTCCGAGCTAATAAGAATCTGGTATTGTTCTATTATGCTTGAATATGCCTTGGAATTTGTGAGTGTATAAACTAAACATTAATCACATTAATTTCAGTTTCCACACAGAGTTACACTGTGCTATGATTTATGTCTGCATTTTATAATCCTGGGAGTTACTGTGCACCTTGGATACATTTAAGAGATAATTGCAGCCATGTGAATGTGCTCACAAGTGGTCTTTTTATGTGCTGGGCACTGTACGGTCGAGGATTCTTGTCACTTTTTCACTCACCATACAGTAACTTATTTAGAAAATAAAATGATATTTTTACTGTTTACTCTCCTCACATTCATGTGGACATCATGCCAGAATGTTCTTTTTATGGGGGGTAACCAACCACATTTGACTGTTTTGGACAATGTACAATTGCCCTCGTTTCCTATAGCACAGAATAATGCTTTTTTTAATACCAGGTATTTGTAGGAAATTGAAATGTAAATTCTTACCTTGGAATATTTTTACAATTTTTCTCATCTTTTCTTGAATAATTTTTTCCTTAAATAGATTTTTATTACTACAACAATGGCATTTTTCTCATGGATTTTTTGATATAGATTATTTTGATTTTGTTAAATCTATTTTTGTTTATTTTCGTGGATGAACATCACCTCGAAGGAGATGATTTAAAAAAATAAATGTGGTTTCTTTTACTTTGTGTTGCACTCGCTATATTACATGTGTAGCATTGCTTCCGGCCGCTACCTCTTCCTTTGGTCCCTAACAGTATATAACGGACATGCTTGCCACAAACCTGGACCAGACTGTGGGGCTGTGATTACACCGACCTTAGACCACGAAGCCGGTTCTGGATTGCGCAGTCCGTAGTCAATCGTAGCCGGGTCGGGGTTGGAGAAGGCAGGGTAATCCATAAACAAGCTGGGGTCAGAGTTGGAGACGTCAGAGTAATCGATATCAAGGCTAGGGTTCAGCAACAGGCTGGTGCGAAGCGCTTCAGCGTAGCAGCTGAAGCGCGGGAATGTCCTCTGCGCGAGGAGCGCAAGCGGCCCATGATAAAGGTCTCTGCAAGGGGAGAATGCAGGCTGGCCAAGGAACACCATGTGGTAGCACTGTGAGACCAGTGCTTCAGCACAGGAACCAGGAAGCAGACCCCTGCCAGGAAGGAATGCAGCAGGTCTCAGAAAAAGGAAGCAGGCCTCTGCAAGGAGAGAGTGCAGCAGGTCACAGGAGCTATGAAGCAGACATCTGCTAGGAGGGAATGCAGCAGGTCTCAGGAACCAGGGAGCAGACCTCTGCAAGGAGGGAATGTAGCAGGCCACAGGAACAGACTTGCTAAGGCAAGGTAGCTTATGGCAAACACAGTTATATCCAAGTCCAACTTGGTCCATGCTCAGCAATGAGGAACTGGGAGAACCCAGAACAAGAAGGGCAGAGAGCCAATCCAAAGACAGGGATGTGTGGGAATTCCTCCAATGACATAGCAGAGAGAAAGAGCTGCAGTGGTGGCACGCACAGGTGACAGTGCTTGCAGATCCAAGGGGAGATCTTTCTGAGAGCTCACCAACTCTGCAAGAGTGAGCTCCAGCCAAACCTTTGAACGGATTCCTTACACAGTATAAGTCCTGCTAGCTCCTCATGAAGGCCTAGTTTGCTATTGCAGCCTTGGATACACTTACTGTATCTAAGGGCGGGTCTAGCAACAAACTGAGAGTGTCAGCCTGGGGGAGGATACTGGCTGGGTCACATGCAGTTGATGTGATGCCTGTCAGTGTCAGACCTGCCCGGGTATAGGGCAGGGTTACAAGCCCAACCCCCCAGGTTATATACTGGCACTCTCCCAGAAGTAAGTGTGTCTCTTTCCTCCCCCTGTGGAGTGACAACAACTACCCTGTATCCCATAAGGGGATAAAGGAGGAGCACCAGAAGGAAACCTAGATGGGCCTCAAGCCTTAAGGTAACCGTCCAGTGAATGTGCACTGCTGTGAATTCTGGAATATGCAATAAACATCCGTTGAACCATCCAAGTTTGTGATTCACTGCCTTGGGCTAAGAGAAGTATCAGCATGGACCACCCTGCAGATCTAGGATCCTCGCTTACTGGAGGCACTGCCAACAGAGAATAAGCATCCAGAAAGCTGTCCTGATTCTCCCCACACAATCGCAGAGCAACTCATAGCCCTCCTGTTACCAACAGGTATGCACAGCACTAGGAATCATACAAGTAGCGACCCAATCTGACATAGGGTGGGGGTAAAGGTGCTACACATGCAACATTATTTATGTCGTCAAGGTGATGTTTAAGTTTGATTATTGTCTCTACTGAAATATTTAGTATTAAATGTATTTACTTTACACATAAGAAAATATGTAACTTGAATGTGGTTTTAATTGTACCTTGATGCAAACATTTTGGTTATATACTCTGAATTGTTTGAAAGGCAGATCAGATGTAATAACACACACAAGCATTGATATCACTTCCGATTCACAACTTCCACACTGGACATGGTCTAAGGTTGATTTTACGGGAGGTTTGAAAGTACAAAATTACATTGCAATTGACCAAAGAAGGGCCATGTGCCCTAAAAATATACTCGATGCACGAGCTCCGTAGCTTGGAGACTAAACCAGCAGAGGACTCTCCTGTAGAGTTCCTACGAGCAGGTCCCATGATGGACCTGACATCACCCGTGGCGCGTCACTGGAGGCGTGCCAATAGCCAGGAGGTTCACATGCCCGGTGTAGAATCTCTGTCGCTCAGAGAGCGAACCAGCAAAGGAATCTCCCTCTGAGGACTCACAAGCAGCCCCCGTGGAGGATTGAATGCGAAGAGGGGATGCCCTTAGCTATCCTTACATCATCAGGATGATACGAGCTATGCAGTGGCAGATCGTGGATCTATCTGGGCCATACACATTTTTTAACCCCACAGCTTTTAATATTATTGTTTTTGTACGTGTATCCCTTACCTTTTTTAAACAATAAAAATATTAACATACTACATTACGAGAGTTGTTTCCTTTCTCTTTAGATTAGGATGCCCTGTCATCATTTTTGATATAGGAGCAGACTTCATTATTCCCAAAGGGAAGGTTATATTCAATGTATTCAATACACTTGTTTTTTAATATGTTTGTCACATGTCTATTTGCCTAGTTTGCACTTCACTATAAATACACCTTTTCTACTCAATATATTTAATTGGTAACTAGTTCACTATTTTAATTGGTATACACATTTAGTACGCTTTTTGGTTTGTGTTTTTGCTGCTCTACATTTCATGTTTTCAAAATCCATTTAAGGGCTGTCTGACACCTCTTCCATCTGGAAAAGGTAGCAGGGACAGTGCATGTCACCTGCAAAGCAAGTTTAATAATAGCACCTTATTTGAATGAAGAATATGGGCCAAAGGGGTTATTAATTAAACTGCATAGTACCAATCAGTGCACAATTGTACGGATACTCCCATTGTTGTCAATTTGAGTTTGAGTGTGATAGTGCCCTGATCGGTACTGCCATAGTTTAACCCAAACTATTGGCTTTATAACACCTCAGATAGCCAAGTTATTTTATAAGTGCAAACTTATTCTGTCATGGTTTATCGGTTTGCTACATTCCAGAATCTCTAATCCAGTAGTTTCAACCTTTTTTTGGTTAAGGAATCCTAGAGATAGATTATGAAATTATGGTGAAGCCCAACCCTCTCCACTCCTGTCTTTCTTCCTCAACCCGTCTCTCTCTTCCCTCCATCCATCTCTCTTTACTCCCTCTGTCACTTTTCCTGCCTCTCTTCCCCCTCACACTCCCCTTCTCCCTTTCCCCCCCTTAGATTCCCTCCCTCTTCTCCCCCTTAGATTCCCTCCCTCATACTCTCCCACTCTCTTCGCCTCCCCCCATTATGCAATCTCCCTCCCTTCCCCCTTACACTCTTGCTCCCTTCCCCCCTTAATCTTCCCATATTACAATCCACCTCTCTTCAGCCTTACACTATCCCAACTCTCTCTTTCCGCATTATTCTCTACCCCTTCACACTCTCCCCCCGCCTTAGTCTCTTTACCCCTCACTCTCCCCCTCTTTCTCTTCCACCCCACACTCTCCCCCTCACTCTTCCCCTCTCTCTCTCCCCACCCCTCTCAAACTCTCTCCATCTGTTTCTTTGCCGCTCACACTCTCCCCTTCACAGTCTCCCACTCTCTTCCCCCTCACACTCTCCCTCCCCCCCACATTCTCTACTGTCTCTCTTCCCCCTCACACTCTCCTCTCTTCACCTCTCACCCTCTCCCTCTTTCTTCCCCTCAAACCCTCTCTATTCCCCCCTCACACTCTGCCTCTCTATTCCCCCTGCTCACTATCCTCCTCAAACACTCCCCTTTACTCTTTCAATCTCTCTCCCCCCCTCACAGTCTTCCCCCTTCTTCCTCCTACAAATTGTCCCACCTCATACTATCCCGCTCTCTATTCCCCGTACACATTTTCCCTCTACACACTCCTTCCCTCTACACACTCCTTCCCTCTACACACTCCTTCCCACTACACACTCTTTCCCTCTACACACTCTTTCCCTCTACACACTCTTTCCCTCCCCCTCACAATCTTTCCCCCTTCACACTCTCCTCACTCTCTTCCCACCTTAGACACTTCCCGCTCTCTTCCCCCTTACACTCGTAATATTCTCACTTCCCCACTCACACTCTCCACTTCTATCTCCCCGTCACACTCTACCCCTCTCTCTTCCCCCTCACACTCTCCCCCTCTCTCTTCCCACTTACACTCTCCCCCTCTCTCTTCCCCCTTACACACTGTAAGGAATCCGCTCCACGGTTTACTGGTTACCTTACCTTGCAGACCGGTGCAGTTCTGGAACAGTTTTCCTGATTTCTCTCTCCAGGCTAATCCTTTGGGGATCAGCATATCTGTGGTCACTCCCTTAGTACTGTCTGAGGACACCATGCACATATTACAAGTCCTGGGGTTTAAATCTGAGCTTTTTAGCTGTCCTGCCTTTGCTGAAACCCAGTCCCTCAGTACTGTGTCTAAATATGTCCCAGCAAACATGGGGTTACTCGGGGGGGAGATTAAAGCTCCTGTCTTAAAGGGTATTTTTTCTCACATGTCCAGCAAATTTAGAACCTCAGTAGTTGTTTCTATGTCACTTATCAATACATCTGATTTTTTCTCTAATCAAACCCAGATACCTTCACTATCGGTTAGGAGTCCTGTGATCAGAGATTTTGCACTAGAAAACACACCAATTCATGTTTTTGTCAGGTTAGGTACCCCTGTGGTTAGGGCCATTGCAGTTTTAGAGAAGACTCTTTGTACTCCTAAGGTGCATGTCATTAAGAGTTTTCATAGTTCATACTTGCTGCTTGTTGATTCTCAGGGCCCTGTCACTGAGGTACAGACTTCAGCTTCTGATGTTAGCTTCCCTCCCACCACTACCCTGGCTCTGCCTTTTTCTCAAGCTACTGATTTGAAGATCCCAAGGACTATTCCTGATTCACTGACAATATTATCTCCCAATGAAGATTTCCCACTATTGGAGAGCTCTACTGTTGTTTGCTTCTCTGCTCCTGCTAAACCATGGTTTTGTCCCTCGGAATTTTCGGTTGCCCCTGTTATTTCCTCTCAGTTGGAAATACTCTGTACGTATCCCAAGATTTCGGTCCCTATGCCTGGTTTACTGCTTGCCTTGTCACCTTCCATACCAATACCGGGAGATGCTTCTAACCAGCCTATACCCTTACTAACCATTACCTGGGAGCCTTCTAGAGGAAAAATTCCTCGCAAATTCCAACATGCAGTGGTCAGCCAAGACTTTTTCTGTTACAAAGTTTCTCCTGGTGTATTCGATCAACTATCAGGCCCGCTGATCCTAGATTCAGGTTTCTTTATTAAGGACTGGGCTTTCAGTTGGGGTTCTTCTACCGTTTTTGCTCTGGAACTCTCTGGTTCTTCACAGCCCTGGATTTCCAAGACATTTTGCGAGGCAAGCCATGTACCAAGGATGTTTCCTCCATCAATCTTATATCCTAGAACTGTACTCACCAAAGAACTGCTCGTTTACGGATGCCCTTTCTACCTAAAGAATTTTAGGAACTACTCAATGTCCCCAAGGCCCATGGATGGTTCTGTCTGGCCACAGTTCTCACCGGGGGGTGGGGGTACACTAAGGACTAATCTTGAGTCTCTGGAGTACGACTCTAGCCCCAATCCTAGACGGTTCAGCAACAATTCCCGGGCCTCCAACTCTATGAGTGCTCATGTTCGCCCGGAGGTCTCGCGTGAAGGGGGGGGGTACTGTAAGGAATCCGCTCCACGGTTTACTGGTTACCTTACCTTGCAGACCGGTGCAGTTCTGGAACAGCTTTCCTGAGGTTTGCTGCAGCCTGGATTCACTCAAAGCAATACACACTCCCTCTGGTATCTACTGCAGCTGTGCAGCCTTTCATTGCAAACTATACTTGCATTCACTCATTAGGGGCAGTACCTTCACACCCCCGCCGGGGATTGGCCCGCTGGCCTTTAAGTATTGCTTGCCCATTATGCTCCTGGCCGAGCATAGTCCTAACTGGATGTCAACTGTTTTGCCACAAGCTCTCGCTTGTTCTCCTTTGCTGATACCAGGTTCCGCCCTGCGTCCTTCAGCTTCCTTCAAGCCGCTTGTTCTCCAATGCTGATTCCAGGTTACGTCCTGCATCCTTCAGCTCCCTTCAAGCCGCTTGTTCCCTTATGCTGATACGGAGGTATTCCCTGCGTCCTTCAGCTTCTGTTCCCCTGTGCTGAAGCAGAGGTTTCGTCCCTGCGTCCTTCAGCCTCCTGGATTCCTGCACTAAAGTAGAGGTTTCGTCCCTGCGTTCTGCAGTCTCCTGTATTCCTGTACTGAAGCGGAGGTTTCCCTGTATCTACAGCTTCCTGGTTCCTGGGGCCTACTCTTTCCCTAATATAGAGAGGCCGTGTCCTGGTTCCTGTGCTGAAACAGTGGATTCCCTTGCCCGCTCAGGACTTTTGCGTTGTAGCACTGGTGCACCCGTGCAGCAAGACGGTGTGCTATTCTGGTCTGCCTACCATCTCCTGTGACCAGCACCATGGGCCATGGTCGTCGCTCGTGCAAAGGCCAACCCCGCGCTCCTAAGCTGAAGCGGGTCTCTCCTATCTCCTTATTGCCGAACTCCTGCATGGACAATGTTTATCCTGACGTCTCCTGTTCTGACCCTGGCTTGTACAACGACGACGCTGTCTTCTCCAATCCTGATCCTGCGACATATGACTACGAACTGCGCAATCCGGATCAGCCTGCGCGGTCTCAGGTCGGTGCTTTTACAACCCCACCTCAGCCTCGCGGTCCGACCCTGGTTTGTGGCGAGCAGAACCCTGACACACACCCCCTATCTTCTTCCCTTACACTCTCACCCTTTCTTCCCCCTTACACCCTCCCTACCCCTCATACACAAACCCCTTTCCCATACACAACCCCCCATACACAATAACCCCCCCATGCACACCGTAACCCCCATATAACATGCAATTACCCTCATTATAACACACAATTACTCCTCCATATAAAACACAACAATACCCCTCATATAACACACAATAACAACCTTCCCTCATAAAACACACACCTCTTACCTTGGACCGAGGAGGCCAGCAGTGCTGTACTGGTCTACAGCTCCTTCCTCCTGTCAGAATAAAGTTGTATGCAACTTACAGTGCCAACAGGAGGAAGGATAGTAGTGACCAGGTTACTGCTGAGTTGGGTGTCGTTGTGCCACTGGGCCTGGGACAGCTTGGACAGTTGTCCCAGCTCTTACCCCCTGGTGGCCGTGGAGCCCCTGAGGGGTGCCCACAGAACCCGGTTGAGAATCACTGCTCTAATCTGTAGCTGTCTCATACTACTCTGCATGTCCCTACTGTACCTCAGCCACTTGACTTTTGGAACTGATCTTCAGCCTGCATGTCTTATAGCATTGATTCACTGGCAACATTTCTCAAGAGAACTGCTATTAATACTGTAGCTGTTAATATTCATGACCTGGAATGAATGTGTTTGGGAACCAAAATATATATATATATGCAAATATAGCTGTATGCTCATCTGCATGTCTTAGGCAGGTCTGCAAACCCGCCTTTCCCCATTATCACCCAGCATACAGCACTTCCACTGCAGCAAGGGATTCTGGGAAATGACATGCAAATGAGCACACAGTGTCACTTTTTGCCTCAATAACCATTTTTAACATGGTTCCCTATAGGCTTAAGCTTGCTGCATGGTCACAGCTTTGAGCACACTATTACTCACCATAACTTAACTCAGTATTATGGTTTATATATATATATATATATATATATATATATATATATATATATATATATATATATATATATATATATACATTTTATATTAACAGATGAATGAAGAGACGTACACTTTATTATAGTAAATTTAAAATACTGCGCCTTGTGTTTTCCTTTTTCATAGCATCAATAAACAATTACATTATTTTATTGTCAGAAATCCTTTACAGTTGGTGCAAATATGGATAGATAGATGCCCAATGGTTTTTAACCCCTCTGCTTAAGGAAACCGCTATCGGGTCTAGCAATACAGTATTTCTATGCAAACTAAGTGCATTCTCATGTTTGTTATTTTCCTGAACATTTTAAAAAGTCTGGTATGGCTTGATGGCAAAAACAGTGCAACTTAAAATGTATGTAAATACTTGTATCTTGATGCATGGTATTAGTTATCTACTGGTAATTAGACCTATGATTAAAATATACTATCTTCTATTACAAATGTAGCACTAGATTTAGTCCATAATCATTATCAATGAAGAATGTAGAAATGTGTATTGATTGCTTAATTCTTCAGGAAGTGCCACTTGTAATTTATAAACTCTAAAATAAGACACTCACAAAACATCCACGCTTCCCTTTATAATTATTTCCTATTGAATAAGGGTCTTGTTTTAGAAAGAAACTCATTAGCATTCTTCTACTGTTTAAAATAAGCACAGTGAAAAAAGTCACATATGGAACCAATCCAACTGATAGATTTCAAGTGTAGGATTTATCACTTAAAATAAAACTAATCTAAGTCAATATTTGCCTTCAAATTATATGAAATTAAAGTTGTAAAAAAATACATGAATAATCTAATTGTTTTTATTTATTTTTTTAGAAATAATGCAGAACTGTTTAGTCTATTCAGGGCAGACCTATACCACACAGCACTTAAGCAATATGTGAATTTAGCTCCACATAAGAACATTTCTTAGAAAGTAATTTATATTGTGTGGTAAACTTGTACCCAACTGAAACAGCAAATTAAAACATGAATCATTTCTGTAAAATTTAAAGCCAAACACATACAGAAAAAATATTATGGAAATGCATTTTCCTGTATTGCTGAAATAAATATTGCTCATATGGAAGCAAGTCTAATCCTTCTCATTATAGTGGGGATGAAGATGAACATTCCTGCCATATAACATTTTTTTCAGAATTAGTCGATAGCTCATTTTAGTAGGTAGCACATATTTCCAAACCTGAAATACCTACGCTCAATCAAATTTGTAATCCTTTCTCCCACTGCTGCAGCTTTGCATCAGTATACGTTGTTAGGCACCACCACTATTGCATTACTTCAGATGCTGATGAGATGTTAAAATAGTGAAAGGGCAATACCATTGCAAAGTTAAAGAAAATTAACAAACATCCCAAGTCTATACATTCTTGTAGGCTGCCTGACAAGAAGAAAGCAGCCAACATTAATTTAAAGAGCTTTTAATTAAAAGAACCAGGACAAAATATTTGTTACATTATTGGTATCCCATATATCTTTTCGTGGAATGTAACCTCTTCATTGTAGTGTAGAGAAATATGCTATATCCCTGGAGCTATTAAATGGCTAATTGAGTACCTCAGTGGTGTTTAATAACTGGCCTATGGAAAGGCAGTGTTCTCCTTAGAGTTTTCAGTCAATAAGTGGGGTGAGGGGAATCATTGATCTCTACAGGGTGTTATTTTGCTGCGGGTCTTCTGGGACAGTGATTTTCAGCGGTCTCCTGTCCTGAAGTTTGCTCAACAAAACATGTTCTCTTCGTATACTGTAAATGTGTATGCTTTTTATTCTCTTTGCTATTTCTATTTAATATTATTTACACTAACTGACATCAAATTACTGTCATGCTCTGATAGATATTGTGCGTGATCCCATGTAGATTGGATTCACTGTTTCTAGAAATGTAAATCATTAATTGTAGCGTGTGTAGGTGAGATAATGACGATCTTGGTATTGATTTGTTGAAACAGAAACTTTGGCTTTTGCTGCTGTACGTATCTTACAGCGCCTAGGGTAGACCATATAACAAGATTGTTGGAAAACAAACACAAACTTCCTGCACTCCTCCCAAATTGGCTAGCAATTAATTAGTGAGATTTCTACATTTCAAGACTAAGTTTAATGACAAAAGGAGCAATTTAGTTGCATCTTCCAATCAAAAACGTATTCAAGCATTCTAACTCTATCAAGGTAAACTCCAATTTAGCAGGCACATTTTCTGAATGAATTTTTTATTGCCCTATGGACTAAACTTGGTAAAATATGTGAAAGTGCCCAAATAGTTAAATGTATGAAGCAAAATGCTAACTGCGAATAAGTGCAATAAAAACAATAACAATTTTCCCTTGGCATTATTAAGGAAAACTGAGTAAAGAAATTCCTTAGTGAAAAATAATAATACATTAACAATTATCTTATTTCTGTCAGCCAAAGACACTCATCACCTTTTGAGTAGAGAGTAACGTTTAGACTGACACTGAGGTGTATTATACCTTTTTGTAAATAGGAGAATTGGTAAGGAGCTCAGAACCTGAAAGGAGGGGCCAGACACCTGCAAATAACTATTTACCAAAGAGAACAAGGTGAGCCGAGACCTACCTCTATAATTTTATATCAGTAACATTTTGATCCTGTCTAATAACAAAGGAGTCATTCAGTTGCATCTTTTGATCAAAAATCTATTCAAGTCAGTTAACCAATTTAGCAGGTTCTATACTAAATAAATACAATTTCTTATTGTCCTTTGGACTAAATTTAGAGATGGGTGAATTTGACCAGATCCTTTTCCCGGATCTTCTCGCATTTTACCCCCAAAATCCCCTTCGCAGTATAAAATACGCAAACGGATTTAGTCAGTTTTAGTCCAAGCGGATTTATCAAACACCTTCATTGGATACAACCCGTTGATGGATTTGCAGAATACAATACGCGTATTCAGCAATTCGTTGGCAAATTCTTAAATCAATCAGTGGAATCCATGGAAAGTTTTGGCAATAATAATAAAAATTTTGCAAAATGTGAATCGCCCTTTTTGAGATTGATCCGTTGAAATCCGCAGATGAAAGGAACTGGCCAATCCGCCATGGATTCAAATCCACCTCCCAAAATTCACCCAGTTCTCTAACTAATTTTAGATAAATTTAGTTTTGAGGCAAAATGTGATCAGTGATTTAGTGCAATTAAAAACTGGCATAAGCCAATAACACGGTTCTCTTGGCATTATGAAGAAAAATGGAGTGCACAAACTCCTTAAAAAGATTGTTACATACTAAAATTCACACACAATGTACAGCAACATGGAGGAGAGTAAAAATGACAATCTGTGATCAAGACCTCTGAGAAATCCTGAGTGGCGCTTTGCCCTTGCTCTGGGCAAACTAAAAGACACAGGGGCCTGTGCAGAGAGCTTCGAGAAGCCCTATCTCGCCATGTATTTGCCAAATATGCCCATAGCAAATCCTGAAATGGCGAGAAACTGGCCATATGATTAAAATCCGCCGATTTTTGGTTTCTTTAAAAAAAACTCGACAGATGGGTGGCGAGAAGCAATATTTCTCCAGTTTTAAAATCTGCCGTATTCTAGTAGCTCCGATCAGCATCTCGGCGCTGATCAGGGCTATAAAATGGAGAGATTTTCTCCAAATCGCTCCGCCAACAAAAGTTGGCAAGAAGCTGGTGCTGAGCGGCGATAGGTGACATAGGAAAAAAAATCTGGCCCTTTTCCTGCCTCGGATTGATGCAGGGGGGCTCCAGAGCTGATACCCAGTAATATCAGCACCGAAGCCCCCCCCATGCATCCGAAGCAGGAATAATGCATTAACAGCCCAATTCATTGCCTTCACGGGCAACCGCTAAGGCAATGAAGGGGTTAACCATCCATTACCATGCTTTCTGTGGGGAGCGGCAGTGGAATAAGGGGGTAGTAGGAATTTGGGGGGGTGTTTATGGTTTCCGCTTTATGGTTTCCGCTTTGGGGGTTGCGGGTCAACTTAACCCCTTCATTACCATAGCGGTTAATACCGCAACGGTCATAAATGGGTTAAGCCCTCAAGCGACCCACCCGCAACCCATAAACAACCACTGTGGGGGCTATTACACACTGCACCCATCCCTGCACATATATATATATATATATATATAAAGAAATACACAAGGAACCCCTTCAGTTCCATATAATTTTTGGCATGCACAGCAATGACACTATAGCCTGGTCCTCGGGTGTTCCCGCAGGGGTTCCCGCTTGGCTGCAGTATCTAGTCTGTGCACCCAAAAAATAAGTAAAACACACAGAAATACTTTGAAATAAATAAGCATAACAGTAGCCAATGTTATGTCCCCTAACCACTTAATTATCGTAGTGGTTATTAACCGCTACCGTCATTAAGGGGTTAACCCATTCTCACCCACCACTCTGAAGGGCTAAGCACAACCCCCACTACCCACCCCTGTGAGGCATAACCACCATCACCCCCAACACACGGGAGGCCTACCGTCCGTCCCTTGGTGACAATACTCCCTACCCCCAATACCCACATTCAAAACAATACACACATCCGCAATAAACATAACAATTACTAATAAACTATACATAACCCACACACACCATATAGCAAATATATTGTGATGTTACTTAACCCCTTAATAACAATAACGGTTAATAAGCGCTAAAGTAATTAATTAATGGGTTAAGCCACCCTTTAATCATTCATTTGTAGAGTGGCTTCATCATTTTCTTTATATATATATATATATATATATATATATATATATATATATATAAATATATGTAAAATATAGGTATGATTAAGCAATCTACAAAGAAATGGGAAAGGATATGCATGTAGCAATGTAAAACATCCGATCTGCAATTGACAACATTACTGCCATATTAAAAACAAATCCAAATGAAAATAAAAACACATATCATCAGAGAATACAGCAAGCACCTATCCAAAGCAGTAAAGAGTAAATTGCTATAAAACTTACAATTGAACAATGTGTACATGAAGCAAATAATATGTCCATCATGTACACAATTGCAATCAATGGTCCAAAACAAATACACGATTGAAAGTAAACATTCTATATTAACAAAGCAAGTCAACAATAATACATTACCAACACACAATTAATGCCATCCGAAAAACATTACAAGCAAATCTAAACTAAAAACACTATTCAAGATTGCTATGCAAACACAAAACCATTGCAAAAACAAATTTATTTCTAACTAACACGATTGTACACAATCTAAATGCACCAAATAAGCCACATTAAACCATTAAGGCAGGGTCTCAACATATACCCATGCAATCATCATCATGTTAAATGAGAAAAGTAAATCTACATAACATTTCACACACACAATAGTAAACAAATAGGGAAAAGAGTTGTATAATACATGACCAAATGCAATAAACATTTGAAAAACAACCCGTTAATAAACATGTATGCATATAGCTCCAGAGGGATATATATATATATATATATATATATATATATATATATATATATATATATATATATATATATATATATATATATATATATATATATATATACCATAATACTGAGTTAAGTTATGGTGAGTAAAAAAAGTGACAAAAACCCTCCACAGGAAAGCAAATATAACTGTATGCTCATATGCATGTCTTAGGCAGGTCTGCAACCCCGCCTTTCCCCATTATCACCCAGCATACAGCACTTCCACTGCAGCAAGGGATTCTGGGAAATGACATGCAAATGAGCACACAGTGTCACTTTTTGCCTCAATAACCATTTTTAACATGGTTCCCTATAGGCTTAAGCTTGCTGCATGGTCACAGCTTTGAGCACAGCCAGGGTTAAGGTGCATACCCAGAAAACCACCCACAGACAGCCGTTTCGACCTTGATGGGTCTCATCAGTGTGGGGTTGATTTTACTGGGAATGCAAGAGAGGCTATGGGATAGGCTAAACCATAATGCAGAATTTAAATGTCCCGGTCACGTGACGTGGGAGCTTTAAAAGTGCAGGGGATACCGGCACCCCATAAAGGGGCCTGTAACTCCTGAAGTAGGGGGTCCTCTGACCTGAAACCAATGCAGTTCAGCTCAGGAGAACCCCTGCACATCTACACTAGTATTAAAACACATATAACAATAAATAATAATTCATTACCGTAGCGGCTATCCGCTATGGTAATGAAGCTGCTTTAATGTACATTTTAATAATAGTGTGCGGGAGCAGGGGGTCCCCTGAGCTGAACGGCATTGATTAATGGCTCAGTGACCCCCTGCTTCCTGAGTTACAGGCCCCGGTATGGGGCATCGGTGCCAGTGTAGACGCCATCTTTATGGAGCCTACGTCGCGTCTTGGACGCTATAAAGATGGCGCCGACACTGGCACCGATGCCCCATACCGGGGCCTGTAACTCGGGAAGCAGGGGGTCTCTGAGCCATTAATCAATGCCGTTCAGCTCAGGGGACCCCCTGCTCCCGCACACTATTATTAAAATGTACATTAAAGCAGCTTCATTACCATAGCGGATAGCCGCTACGGTAATGAATTATTATTTATTGTTATGTGTGTTTTAATACTAGTGTAGATGTGCAGGGGTTCTCCTGAGCTGAACCGCATTGGTTTCAGGTCAGAGAACCCCCTACTTCAGGAGTTACAGGCCCCTTTATGGGGTGCCGGTATCCCCTGCACTTTTAAAGCTCCCACGTCACGTGACCGGGACATTTAAATTCTGCAGGGGATACCGGCACCCCATAAAGGGGCCTGTAACTCCTGAAGTAGGGGGTCCTTGGACCTGAAACCAATGTGGTTCAGCTCAGGAGACCCCCTGCTCATGTATACTACTATTAAAACTCATATTTGTACAGTACTATCGCCTGTAAGAGCCGTGAATTGAGACGATGCGTCTCCATGCAGTTCTTACAGGCTGCTTTGTTTTTAATAGTTATCGTGCTAAATAACTTTTAGCACGATATCAGGGGGGGGGGAAAGGTGATCACGCGCTATGGTCCTTTTGGCCAAGGCTGGCCGTAAACGCGCCGAGCAGCCTTAGTGAATAGCGCTTATGGCTTCAGCCTTTTGCGGCCGAGCGATAGAACCCATTTTAGCGCTAGTTAATGTAGCTTAGTGAATCGCCCCTGTATGTGGAAAACCCCCCAAAAAAAACAGACAGCGTAACAACGTAAAAACGACTGTATGTTAGACAATATTCACTGGTTCCTGCTGATTGAAAACTCACATATGTCTTTCAGCAAGCATATGCTGGATGTTTAGTGTGGTACCACTAAAGCCACTTTATTTTGACCAGGGATGTTGCAACTTGGCTTATTCTTTGAAGAATCGCTCCCCACATGAAAAATATATGAACAGAAATCTAGTGCAATGACGTCTTAAAAATGTATTAAAATATATATAAAAAGAATCACACTCACACTTTGAGCATTATTTTAGGCTTCAGAATCAAATGTCAATATTCACCAGCTGACTGCGCTGGGTCCCTAATGACTCCAGTAAGTGGTTGATCCTCTACCTCTCCTTCCGTTCGGCACAGGGCAGGAGGATGCTGTGACTCAAGAGATTAAACATAGTAAACCCTGGTTTTTGGTATCATTTGAGTCATGTAATTGCAACGGTTACAAATATCTCTTTGTTATTCTCGCAAAGTGTGGTCAGACCCAGCATATTAATATTTTGCAAACTACCAACTTCTGGACCTGTAGTGCTAGCCACGCCCCTGATAGTCTGCAGGATCCCCCCCAAAATACCTTAAAGAGTCATGTTTATTAAAGTGTCAGGGAAACCATATTTAAATCCCCAAAACCAGATGTCCTTATCCTTAGATACCATCAATCCTATTAACCACTGGCTTTGTTATGGGTTTAACAGGTCATAAAACAATTTTTGTAATTTTAACATAATTTGTAACCAACGTTAACCTCTCGTGTCCCAGATTGATTTAAACAAGACTTGGTGAGAGCAGAAGGAAGAAAGCATCCAGAGAAGAGCTGTGAACAAATTCTGAGCAGCTAAAAACATATCGGAATGTCAGGGTAGCAGTCTGATTTTCCGGCTGCCAAGTGTTTGATATTTAAGGGCAGAGATCATCTGTGATCATTAAATCAATAAGCCTACTGTAGCAAGGCCGACTGAAAGTCTGGACTGGAAGTACTGCTTTCCTGCGTAACTACCGGCTTTCCTATTAAGAATCTGAGTATGGAACCCTGTGTTTATTCAAAAGGTATTGTTTATTATCAATTATCAATCAATTTTATTTAAATTAGCATTAGCACATATACATATATTATATAAATATTTACAGGAATATATATAAATCATTAGGGATAAATATCAATAGGTCTAGATAAATGATGTGGTGTAAATGCTGCTTTAACTCAATTAAGCTCATAAAGCAATGAAGAACTTAAAGCCAGCAGCCCAGAAAATACACTCACGGGATGGCAGTGTGGCTACAGTTGAATACGATAATTTAAATGTAAGATGCTGGATCACATCTCTGCCATAACATGCCTACAGAAACGTGTCTTCAAGTTGAATTATGTCTACCATCAATATCAAGGTGTCTTGTGAGACAAAAAGACTTTGGGGTATGAACTGCCAACCTCCATTAGTGGTTAACTCCACTAATCCAGCATTAACTCCCATTGACTTGAATGGAAGTTAACGCTGAAAAGGCTGCTTTAACTGCTAATAGTGATTAGTAACTAAACCATTGATGAGGTCCAGACTGTTGTTGAGCAAATCTTCTCCTTTGTGTTTAGTACTAAATTCTATTGATTCTCCCTATTAATTTAACATTTTTGTAAAATGTTGCTCCAGATACAGTAGGAAAATAAACTGGTACAGATATGACATTTATAGCTAATATGAATAACTAAAAAGCAGTTTCTAAATTGCACCCTTGTTATTAATTCATTTCTGTATTACTATAATTGTAAAGCGAAACACTTATCTTTAACATCCTTTTGGATATACAGTAATGTAAGGACATCACAAGAAAATAAAAAAAAGGCTAAACAAGACAAGGATGAATTATCGCTTATAGATAGGACCAAACACATTTAATTAAAAAAAAAAAAAAAAAACATAGCCCAAATGATCTGAATAGCATCAAAGAGGTGTTAAGTAGATTTCTAAAGGTGTGTGCTGTAGAATGTGGCAAACAGTCTCTGTCTAGTACACCATGAATTCAGCACTGGACATGCTAATAAAGAAATTAAATCACTTGTCTTTTTTCTCACTTACATTTTCTGCTGACCAGGTAGCATTGATAAAACACATTTAGAATGGTTTGCTTATTTAGTTGGTCTCAGAACCTGGCTGACATCACTGACATGTTTTCCAAATGCAAATTTTGGTAGTAATTTTTCTAAGATACCTGCAGTTATATTCCCCCCCAAAATGTTACTATTTTATGATAAACTGAGCACAAATCCATTGACAGACCTTATTTTCTGCCTATGTTATGTTACAGCTCGTAACTAAATTCAGATAAAAATGAAAAAAATGTATGAAAGGATAACTCAAAGAGTAAGTAAATGTTCAGCATATCAGGTTGAATATTAGTGTTCTGTTATTAATTTATATATATATATATATATACACACATATACACATATATAAATATATATATGCAGTATATATATATACATACACACACTATATATATATACAGTATACATATATTTGCATGTCATTTCCCAGAATCCCTTAGAATCCCTTGCTGCAGTGGGAGCATTGTATTCTAGGTGATAATGGTTGAAAGGCAGGGTTGCAGACCTGTCCAAGACATGTGAATGTGCCCAAAAGTGATATATATATATATATATATATATATATATATATATATATATATATATATATATATATATATATATGTAACGGGTATTCCCCCCCCCCAATCGCAGATTACACTGTGGGAGCGGAGAAACATACGGTGTTACCATAGGTGTGGTGCATTACCTGTTGGCTCACAGGAGGGCTGAGCTTCCGCCACGGGAAACCTGGGGTAATTACACTAGGGGTAATTACTTACAACATCTTCTCGGTACAGCGCCTCCACCTGCGATGGCTCCCACCAGAGGGGGAGTTGTTCCTCGCAGGACAATCACAATAATAATCACTTACACGACAGCATGTATATTAACTATACGTCTTTACTCACACACATAACACACATTATATAACATCATAACCTGTGTCCCTCTCACGAGGAGACACTACCCGGGGTGACGTCTCGCAGGACGATTCCCCGACACCAGGTGATCCCACCCAGTGTCCCAAGAACCCCACCCAATGTCCCGTACTCCTACAGAGATAGTCACTGGGTGACTGCGCAGTCACTAAAACCTCTAGGCCTGTTGGTGCACATATAATATTGATACCTTCCGAGCACTCCGATGCTCGGGCCTGCAACACTCTTCTCAAAGGGTCAGACGTCCGTCTGATCCTTTCCAGGTATTCTGCCGGTGGACCCCAACGAGGGTCCCACCGCTCCACGGGAACTGCAACCGATCACGGCAACACCAACCGCATGGGAACAGCAACCGCCGTTATCAGCTTTCTGCCTAATACTTCTAGAGTGACAGCAACCCTAACCTAGGGCCTGTCCCTGAGGAACCGCAACCTGGGATGGCTTGGGGAAAACTCCTAGAGCCTGTGGAACATTAACCTGCCCCCCTTCCCCTAGCTACCCAGTCCCAACTGTAACTGCTAATCCTAACAGCCTAACGCACCTGCAGCCAACACTCAGCTCACACTGTCAGCCTGCAGGGATCCACACACACTTCACACACCCTGCACGCACTGCGCCCAGCACATGCAGCGACACACACCCAGACAGCTGCAATCACACACAGCCACCTGGATCCCGTAGCAATCCACTACTAGCACACTGTGCCTATTTGCCAGTGCCCACAGCCCTCTCCGCTGTGGCACTGCCAAACCTGCACCTTACACACACTAAGGGTGACCTCCCTATCTAGGGCCGTCCCTTATCAGTTACCCACTAACCTGGTGGGGAGTTGGGGCCTACCTGGAGGGTGAGGGTACCTATCTGGATGCAGGAGCTGCACTCACTCCCCGCATCCTTCCTTCCCCTTCCGCTCCTCTGCTCCAACTGACGTGACTCATGCAAAAGCCCGGGAAAATGTATCTCTTTCCTCCAGGGCAGTCCTGCAGCCCTATTGGCTCCTATCAAGCACCTGGTGCCTGCCTCGCTATGCCTCATGGGAATTGTAGTCCCGAGGCCCCTACAATAACATTGAGGCCGCGTGCGTGCCTTCCCTCTGCCTACACAAACCTGTAATGGCCGCCGCAACCTCTCACTAACTTCCCCTACTCTCGCGCGACTCTCCTGCGCCTTCCCTGCCCTCACGCAACCGTTCCCTGGCTCTAGGGTTCTCCCTACGCATGCGCGACTCTGCCCTGTCTCTCGCAGCCTCCCTGCGCATGCGCGAGCTAACTGGGCCGCCGGGGACTCACTGCGCATGCGCGAGTTGAAGCGCAATGGCGGCGCCCTATCCGCCCGGCTCCGGGAGCGCCGGGAGCCCTGAGATGCGCGTGCGGCCTTGGCAACCGGCCGCACGCGTCCCCGGCAACCCCCGAGCCGGGACCTGACCGCCCTCTCCCCTGCCACTGCCGAACGGAGCCGCCATTGGACGCGGCGGCCCCCGCGATCGGCAGTCAGGTGAGGGGGGTGCGGTAGCGCTGGGGAGACCTGGCTACACTCTCCCCCTGGTGGAAAATCCAACGTCCTCGCTTGGAGAACGCCATACCCTGACATAAGGTTACACAATAAAATACGGCATGTCATATTTGTTACAATTATCAGGTCGACTTTACACCTCAGATTACATAGTACATCACACTCAATAATACCCGAGACTGGCTGAGACCATTTGTGGGGTGCCCCTTCCAGATCAGATGGGGGTACCTCACTTTTGCGTCCGTGAGCCTCCCCCAGAAAAATTTCTTGGAGAGCACACTCTAAGGCGACAGTTTCTGGCTCTTCGCTACTTCCTCCCCCTGGTGGAAGGAGTAGCACAACGTCTTTTAAGCAGGCCTTTACCCGGTCATCCGCGGCAGGGATGCGGTAGACCAGGAGGCCAGGACCTTTCCCGCGGTCCACCACCTGGCGAATGGCACGCTCCTTTTTGGGCGTAAAGGAGGCCAGTCTCCCTGGATCGTCCTTTACACAGTCCTTGTCCCTACGGACTTGTGAGGCTTCCACTGAGAAGCGAGCACTGGGAAATGTCTCGGTTTCACCTGGCAGGGGGGAAAAAGTAGACACCTTACCCCTGCGGTGAATCACGGGGGCCAACAGGTCCTCGGGGACGCTGTCAGTTCCCACCTCGGTGGTATCGGGACCTGCCCCTGGCACTTCTGGGGCAGTCCACTTACGCGCTGAAAACTCGGGAGCGTTGGATCCCAGTCCTGGGACCACTTGTGTCGGAGCACACAGGCTCACACTCCGCTCAGGAACCATAGCTTTGGCCTTCTTCACGGCCACCTCCATCGGAGTCTGTGAGGAACAAGGGGGTTCCTTACCACTCGGCTGGCTGACGATGGGCTTCCCTTCTTCCGGAAGGATCGGCGGTAGACACTGGTCCACTCTCTCCTCTGGACAGCTACCTTCTAGTGAGGACACCTCCGCCAGGACGCGATGCAGAGGGGAACCCTTCACCCGGGCGACCAGACTTAAGGAGCCATCGTGCTCCGCGGTCACCTGGAGGCTCACCCCCGACACCCCTGGGGCAGTCGACTCACCCTTGTCGGCGTTAGGTACTGGTCCCACGCCTAGGACCGATGGTACCTCTGTATTAGGTCTGACTGACCATCGTAGGGCACACGGGCCCACAGCAGGGTCCGCAACATCGGAAGACACCTCTTCCAGGGTACACGGACCCACAGCAGACTCTGTATCCTCTGCATCACCGCTGGGGTGGTTCGCCGGTAGGCGCATCGCCACCGATGGGACTTCCACCTTTTCCCCGGAAGATATCATGACAGTATCCTCCGCAAGGTAGTCACCAGATTCTTCTGAAATGCAGCCAGTGGTTGTGGGTACGAAGCTGGCATGCTCCGGTACCTCCACTGCAGTTGCGCTCTTCTCCGCCAAGGGCTCACTTGGCTCCTTAGCTGGCTCTGTAGGCTGGGGTACAATAGGCATCAAGAAAATTGCACCGCAACAATCACATTGAGGTTCCCACGCCAGTGCACCTCTAGGACAGTCACAGGTGGGGCTAAAGCACTGCGTACACGGCTCCCCATCCACCTCGGTGATCCTGAAGTCTAGTGGCACTTGGGACATAACGGCTCCCTCGTCATAGGCTTCTTGCAAGCAGGGGCACAGTAGCATAAGGAGATCTATTCCTGGCGCTCGCCAGGGCACATACACATTAGGGTGTATCCCCTGACAGTCTATCTCATCACCATGCATCATCTCCTCCTCAGAGATCAGAGTGTCTATCACAGCGTCCACGTATGGTTGAAGATAACCGTGCTTGCTCCCCCTGGTGGAATCTAAAGGAAGGGCACTTTTTACTGGGGAGTGGTTTTCGCTCTGCCCTGAGTCACTCACATCACAGGGGAGGGGCTCTGACTTTCGCGCCAAACCCGGACAGAATGTTGCAACATCTTTTTGTGCAGGCTTGCAGTCAGCAGCACGTGCGCTCTCCTGATTTGGCGGGAGACGCCATTTTGCTGGGTCGGCATAGACTAGGGGGTACCCTTCTGAGGGGCCCCCGGGCATGAACAGTGCGGACGGTGCCTCTGCCAGGCATATATCCTCAGTGTGAGTTACAACAAACAAAATGGTTTTCCATGTGGACGTGGGATCTTGTTCCTCCTCTAAGACACATGCCCACGGCCACCCAGGAATTTTACACATATACTCCCGGACTTTAACCGCGGGTATAAGAGCGGGAATGCCTCCTACCGCCACTACCTGGCCAGGTTCCATATACTGCCTCAAAGCCCAGGCAAGGACCTCGTCTCCGGACTTTACAAACATAGCGACAAAAATAGGAACGGGACAATTTAGAAAAAATGGACAAGGCACCCCAGGTGTATCTCAGCAGCGCCTCCAAATGTAACGGGTATTCCCCCCCCCCAATCGCAGATTACACTGTGGGAGCGGAGAAACATACGGTGTTACCATAGGTGTGGTGCATTACCTGTTGGCTCACAGGAGGGCTGAGCTTCCGCCACGGGAAACCTGGGGTAATTACACTAGGGGTAATTACTTACAACATCTTCTCGGTACAGCGCCTCCACCTGCGATGGCTCCCACCAGAGGGGGAGTTGTTCCTCGCAGGACAATCACAATAATAATCACTTACACGACAGCATGTATATTAACTATACGTCTTTACTCACACACATAACACACATTATATAACATCATAACCTGTGTCCCTCTCACGAGGAGACACTACCCGGGGTGACGTCTCGCAGGACGATTCCCCGACACCAGGTGATCCCACCCAGTGTCCCAAGAACCCCACCCAATGTCCCGTACTCCTACAGAGATAGTCACTGGGTGACTGCGCAGTCACTAAAACCTCTAGGCCTGTTGGTGCACATATAATATTGATACCTTCCGAGCACTCCGATGCTCGGGCCTGCAACACTCTTCTCAAAGGGTCAGACGTCCGTCTGATCCTTTCCAGGTATTCTGCCGGTGGACCCCAACGAGGGTCCCACCGCTCCACGGGAACTGCAACCGATCACGGCAACACCAACCGCATGGGAACAGCAACCGCCGTTATCAGCTTTCTGCCTAATACTTCTAGAGTGACAGCAACCCTAACCTAGGGCCTGTCCCTGAGGAACCGCAACCTGGGATGGCTTGGGGAAAACTCCTAGAGCCTGTGGAACATTAACCTGCCCCCCTTCCCCTAGCTACCCAGTCTCAACTGTAACTGCTAATCCTAACAGCCTAACGCACCTGCAGCCAACACTCAGCTCACACTGTCAGCCTGCAGGGATCCACACACACTTCACACACCCTGCACGCACTGCGCCCAGCACATGCAGCGACACACACCCAGACAGCTGCAATCACACACAGCCACCTGGATCCCGTAGCAATCCACTACTAGCACACTGTGCCTATTTGCCAGTGCCCACAGCCCTCTCCGCTGTGGCACTGCCAAACCTGCACCTTACACACACTAAGGGTGACCTCCCTATCTAGGGCCGTCCCTTATCAGTTACCCACTAACCTGGTGGGGAGTTGGGGCCTACCTGGAGGGTGAGGGTACCTATCTGGATGCAGGAGCTGCACTCACTCCCCGCATCCTTCCTTCCCCTTCCGCTCCTCTGCTCCAACTGACGTGACTCATGCAAAAGCCCGGGAAAATGTATCTCTTTCCTCCAGGGCAGTCCTGCAGCCCTATTGGCTCCTATCAAGCACCTGGTGCCTGCCTCGCTATGCCTCATGGGAATTGTAGTCCCGAGGCCCCTACAATAACATTGAGGCCGCGTGCGTGCCTTCCCTCTGCCTACACAAACCTGTAATGGCCGCCGCAACCTCTCACTAACTTCCCCTACTCTCGCGCGACTCTCCTGCGCCTTCCCTGCCCTCACGCAACCGTTCCCTGGCTCTAGGGTTCTCCCTACGCATGCGCGACTCTGCCCTGTCTCTCGCAGCCTCCCTGCGCATGCGCGAGCTAACTGGGCCGCCGGGGACTCACTGCGCATGCGCGAGTTGAAGCGCAATGGCGGCGCCCTATCCGCCCGGCTCCGGGAGCGCCGGGAGCCCTGAGATGCGCGTGCGGCCTTGGCAACCGGCCGCACGCGTCCCCGGCAACCCCCGAGCCGGGACCTGACCGCCCTCTCCCCTGCCACTGCCGAACGGAGCCGCCATTGGACGCGGCGGCCCCCGCGATCGGCAGTCAGGTGAGGGGGGTGCGGTAGCGCTGGGGAGACCTGGCTACATATATATATATAAAGAAATACACACACTTTGAAAAAAGTGGAGCCCTATGGTTGACCATATAACAGACTTTTGTAATAGAAGGGAGAGAGAAGTCAGAAGTACTATCTTATTTAAATGTCTGTGTTAAGCACAACCTCTATCTGCTAAAAATGGGGGAAAACAAACAAGTCATATTCATCAAAGTAATTGTGTAGGTACTTTCAGTACTAAAATGCCTGGAATGAAGGATTGAACTGCTAACTGCGGCAGTGACAGCCATGAATCATGGTAGGCTACTTCGGGGCCTTTACCACCATAAAACAAAAGATGTAGATGAAAAATGCTGCAATTAAGTGATTTGATTTCTACCCCCCTTTTTCCTACTGCATCCGTGCATTGCAGCACAGCAAAGATTGATGGAAAAAATTACTCTACGTGATCTCTGACAGTGCCTTGGAACAATTCTATAAAGAAGGATACATACAAATCAAAGCAGCTCTCTCATATTCAGAGAAAATAATGCATATAAAGCAAATATGTTGACCTTTATCAAATTACCAAAATCTGCATGCCTACATACATACAGTACCTGGAAGAAAAAAAAAGCTTCCAACCTCATGCATTTTTCTGATTGTTGAAAAACAGAAATATAAATGAATATTCAATCATGACTAGAGTATGGCATCTTAAATGTGTTTCAGTCATTAGAACAACAAATTATATACAGGCAGAAGTCATTTAGACATGGCTAACACAACAAGGACAGGTGCTTATAATGCATCAGGAAGGTAATTTTTTCCTCCAACTAAAACAAAGGCTACATAGAATTAGTTTGGTTTACTGTAAAAAAAAAAAAAAAATGCAATTGTTTCAAATTAGATAAGAACTGGATTCAACCCAGTGGTACAAATGTAGGAATTAAAGTGGCAGCCCTTCTTGGTCAATAAAAAGTATGTATTTCTTAAAACGGTTAATATTCTTACCGCAAAATTATAATACATTGAATCAAGGTTTGACTTTATCTGGATCTAAATTCTGCATTTTGCTGTCTGTCATCGGTTTCCCCAAAGTAAACTAATTTGTTGTTTTTTTCATGACAACCATCAGAATCTTGCATGCCTCTATTTTGTTGGACCAGGACTGGCAGAAGAAAACTTTAGGGAAATTTTCCCATAGGAAGGGGAGGACAGCATCTACATACAGTACTGTAGCACACAATGACATCACAGAGAAGCTAAAAGTAAAATTTCTCCTCATGTTTCCATACAAACTCCATTTCCCCTCAACATTTTTGGTAAGGTCCCTAAGCAAACACCTTTTACAACACAACAATTGTTTTTTAAATGTTATATGTATACAGCTGTAGCCAGGGTTATTGCTCCCACTAGTGCATTATGGAAGGAACAGTAGAGATAGGCACATTTTCCGGCAAAATACAGTTCCTTTCAGCTGCTAAATAGTCTTAAAGACAGATTCATTTTTTTCTTTTCCTATTGCTGATACTCGTCAGATGGATTTGGAATCTGAACCTACAAATTGAATCCGAATCAGAATCCATGAAACTGAATTATAATAGGGTGAGAGAGAATATATTAATAGTGATGCCTCTATGTGGAATCTGACGTTGGATTCTTTAAAGCCCCATTGACGGATTTTATTGAATTTGCGTGGGTTAAAGTTGCTGAAATCTGACTTTGGATTTCAAAGTGTAGATCGGATTTGGTGCGGGAGAAGGGGGTGTATTTATTTGAATATATTGATTTCTTTTTTAAGGCACATGATTTGTATTGCAGGCCATCGGGGACCCCCAGACATACGCTGGGACCACCCGAGGACCCCTGCTGGCATCTGGTATCATTCCTGCGCATAAAAACTAAAAATTGCTTTAATGTTTGGTAGGGGGGTATAGAGGCTTTTGGGGGCAAAGGGGGTGGGTGAATTGTGTATTGGTGTGTAGTAGATATTGCCATGTTTATTGGGGGCAATTGCCCCCAATAAACCTGCTATTGTGCCTTAACCCCTTCATTGCTTTTTCTTAACCCTTTCATTGCCTTAGCGGCTATCCGCTAAGGTAATGAAGGTGCTATAATGGAAATTATATTAGTGTGTGGGAGCAGGGGGTCTCCTGAGCTGAGCCGCTTTGATTTCTGCCTCAGTGACCCCCTGCTTCCCAGTTTACAGGCCCCCGTATGGGCATTGGGTGCCGGTATCGCCGCCATTTTTTGCCATCGGGGACCCCCAACTTCCTGAGATATAGGCCCTTTTATGGGGTGCCAGCATCCACTGCAAGGTTTAAATACCTGGTCACGTGACACGGGAGATTTAAAAGTACAGGCGATATCGGCACCCCATAATGGGGCCTGTATTTCGGGAAGTAGGGGATCCCCGAGGCTGAAACCAATGCGGTTCAGCTCAGGAGACCCCCTGCTCATGTACACTATTATTAAAATTAATATTTTTACTGCACGGTCGCCTGTAAGAGCCATGCATGGAGACACAGCATCTCCATGCAGATATTACAGGCTGCGTTTTTTTCTATCAGCTATCGCGCTATAGAATTTATAGCACGATAGCAGTGATACAAAAACAGGTCATACAATAGTGCATTTTTTTAATCGGCCTTTAAAAATGACTTCACTTCTTTGTGAATCCCGTTTTTGGCTTCATGTCTTATAGCACGATAAATAAATTCATAGTCGGACGCAAATGCACTCATTTTATCACTTCTTTGTGAATCGACCCCTTAGACTGGATGTCACCAGTATAGAGGTGATATTTGAACTCAAGAGATATGATTAGGTCACCTTGAGAGAGTGTGTACAGAGAAAGGAGGAGAGGTCACAGGACAGAGCCCTGGGGTACTCTAAAGAGAGATTGATAGAGGAGGAGGAAGTGTTAGCAGAGGAGATCCAGAATAGAGTTTTGTTACGCATACCAAGAGTATGGAGAATTTGAAGGAGAAGAGGGTGGTCCACTGTATCAAATGATGCAGAAAGGTTGAGTAATATGAGCAGAGTGTAATGACCTCTGTCTTTGGCAGTATGGAGGTCATTAGTTGTTTTACTGAGGGCTGGTTCAGTGGAGTGAGCAGTGCGGAAGCCAGATTGTAGAGGGACTAGGAGAGAATAGGTGTTGAGAAAATAGAGCAAGTGACAGAATACAAGACGTTCAAGGATTTTAGAGGCAAAAGGCAGGAGGGAGAAAGGCCAATAGTTAGAAAGACAGGTAGGGTCAAGCTTGCTGTTTTTGAGTAATGGTATAACGGTTGCATGTTTGAAGGAGGAGGGAAAGGTACAAGAGAAGAAGTTGGAGTTAAAAATGTGTGTGAGCATAGGGATTATAGTAGAGCAAGAGGTTTTAGGAGATGGGAGGGAATGGAGTCAAGAGGGCAAATGGTAGAGGTAGAAGAGGAGATCAGCAGTGACACATCCTCCTGTATGACAGTGGAAAGAAAGAGTCAAGGAAGGCAGGAGGAAAGTTAGGAAGAGGTGCAGGATGGGAGGAAGAAACAGAGGGGATGTTCTGATGTATGGATTCCATCTTTTCCTGTAAATAGTCAGCAAAATCCTGCGGTGAGATGGAGGAGAAGAGGAGGCAGCTGAGGGTGGTCTGAGTAGGGAGTCAAATACAGAGAAGAGTCGGCATGGGTTAGATTTGTATGTGCTGATTGGTAAAGAAAAGTAGGTTTGTTTAGCCTTAGAGCGGTCAGAGTTGAAACAGGATAGCTACATTTGTAGTGAAGGAAATCTGCGAGAGTGTCAGATTTCCTCCGGAGGTGTTCAGAGCAACGAGTGCAGGAATGCAGCATGCACATGTTGGAGTATAGCCACGGTCTGGGGTTAGAAGGGCGAGAACGGCAGAGAGAAAGTGGGCATGTAGAACAAGAGAAGGATAGGGCAAAGTTGTAGTTCCTGACCAGGTTGTCAGGGTCTGGTACAGGGCTGAGAGAGGAGAGGGAGGAGCGTAACATGGAATCAACGTGGGTGAATTGTGTATTGGTGCGTAGTAGATATTGCCATGTTTATTGGGGGCAATTGCCCCCAATAAACCTGCTATTGTGCCTTAACCCCTTCATTGTTTTTCCTTAACCCTTTCATTGCCTTAGCGGCTATCCGCTAAGGTAATGAAGGTGCTATAATGGAAATTATATTAGTGTGTGGGAGCAGGGAGTCTCCTGAGCTGAACCGCTTTGATTTCTGCCTCAGTGACCCCCTGCTTCCCAGTTTACAGGCCCCCGTATGGGCATTGGGTGCAGGTATCGCCGCCATTTTTTGCCATCGGGGACCCCCAACTTCCTGAAATATAGGCCCTGTTATGGGGTGCCAGCATCCACTGCAAGGTTTAAATACCTGGTCAAGTGACACAGGAGATTTAAAAGTACAGGCGATACCGGCACCCTATAATGAGGCCTGTATTTCGGGAAGTAGGGGATCCCCGAGGCTGAAACCAATGCGGTTCAGCTCAGGAGACCCCCTGCTCATGTACACTATTATTAAAATTAATATTTTTACTGCACGGTCGCCTGTAAGAGCTGTGCATGGAGACACAGCATCTCCATGCAGATATTACAGGCTGCGTTTTTTTCTATCAGCTATCGCGCTATAGAATATATAGCACGATAGCAGTGATACAAAAACAGGTCATACAATAGTGCATTTTTTTAATTGGCCTTTAAAAATGACTTCACTTCTTAGTGAATACCGTTTTTGGCTTCATGTCTTATTGCATGTCTTATAGAGCAAGAAGTTTTAGGAGATGGGAGGGAATGGAGTCAAGAGGGCAAATGGTAGAGGGAGAAGAGGAGATCAGCAGTGACACATCCTCCTGTATGACAGTGGAAAGAAAGAGTCAAGGAAGTCAGGAGGAAAGTTAGGAAGAGGTGCAGGATGGGAGGAGGAAACAGAGGAGATGTTCTGATGTATGGATTCCATCTTTTCCTTTGAATAGTCAGCAAAATCCTGCGGTGAGATGGAGGAGGAAGAGGAGGCAGCTGAGGGTGGTCTGAGTAGGGAGTCAAAGACAGAGAAGAGTCTGCATGGGTTAGATTTGTGTGTGCTGATTGGTAAAGAAAAGTAGGTTTGTTTAGCCTTAGAGCGGTCAGAGTTGAAACAGGATAGCTACATTTGTAGTGAAGGAAATCTGCGAGAGTGTCAGATTTCCTCTGGAGGTGTTCAGAGCAACGAGTGCAGGAATGCAGCATGCACATGTGGGAGTTTAGCCAGGGACTGGGGTTAGAAGGGCGAGAACGGCAGAGAGAAAGTGGGCATGTAGAACAAGAGAAGGATAGGGCAAAGTTGTAGTTCCTGACCAGTTTGTCAGGGTCTGGTACAGGGCTGAGAGAGGAGAGGGTGGAGCGTAACGTGGAATCAAAAGCTGGTAGGTTAATAGAGCGCAGGTCTCTGCAAAACGAGGGGTAGATGGAGGTGGAGAAGGGGAGAAGTGAAAGAGAGAATATGAGATGATGGTCAGAGAGAGGATGGGGGGAAAATGGAGAAATCAGAGAGAAAAGTTTTTAGTGAAAACCAGGTTTATGTGGTGGCTATGCTTATGGGTGCTGGCTCCAAGGGAGAAATGCAATGTTTCAGATCCAATACAGACCTTTCATCCGATGAAATTGACAGAATAATGCACAAAGACAGGTGAACTTGAAGTGACACTAATGATCAAGAATAAAAAAAGTTTGAATAGAAAAACTTCATATAAAGTGCAAGCACAATGCCAAATTATACATATATTTAAGATATATAAAAAAATATTTACTATATTTAATACTAAAATGCTAAACAAATGATAATAAAGTTACTTACTACAGTACAATCTTGAACAAGATGCAGCTGCAACACTGCATATCACCTCAAAGTGGATTGATCATAAATTGAACCAAATGTCATTGTTGAAGGCGAGGTGGTGTCACTGAAACACAACACTGATACGCATACCCAGAAGCAACACTAGGCCTCTGTAGTTCCATCCTCATGACATCAGACACACAGTTTGGGCCCATACCTATTTTTATTTCCTTGAGAAAATGCCCTACTGGTGTGAAACGCATTGGAGACTGTCTCTTTTTTAAAATCCTTTTTTCTATGATTGAATAAAATATTTTACATTTTTTCAAAAATCAGGTTGGGTGACACTTTTTTTTAAAGTGGTTGCACCGTATTTTCTAGTTTTCTTCAGTAGGAGGGACCAGATGAAACAAGTGGGGAAATTTGCACAAGACAACATTCTCATAATGAGAGACAGGCAACATTTTACATCTGAGGGAATATCCCTCAGGTGAGTTATGTTATTACTAGCTACTGTATACAATTGTGCGTTAGGTAGAGAAAGTAGATTATAAGGTTCGTGTCCCTGATCGATCGGGAGGTTCACAGGTATTTCACATGACCCTATCCGACCTCTAAACAACAAGAAAAGAAAAACAGGGCCAGAGGAAGAAGAGGAGGTACTGGTAGAACTAGACTAAACAGACCCAAACAAGAATCTAATATCTACAATATCAGTCAGTACACCTTGACTAATTTAGAAAAATGAGTCCTAGGGAAAGGACTCACTTTTGCTCCAGTTTGTGGTCCAAACAGTTTCAACCTGTATATAGACGTCCATAAATTTGCTAGGAAATTGGCCTTAAAAAAGTATTTTATTAGGGATGCCATTTCTAGCCAAATTGGTACCAACCAAGAGGTACAAACGGATATACTATCATCTAATGTTTTCAAAAGGAAATCTACTTTTTATCCAAAATTTGCTCAGGGGCACCTAGTAAGTTCTTTTGTCGATATGGTCACTAAAGATCTGGAAGATTCCAGTCGATCATTCAAAATTAGAAATGATAATTTGAACATAAGAGAAAAAGAATCCTTGCACAATTTGGATACAAATGAACTGTTAGTTATAAGACCTGCTGACAAAGGGGGAGGTATAGTGGTAATGGATAGATCTTACTATCTGGCTGAGTCTAAAAAACTGTTGGATGACAGAGCTACTTACCTCCCCCTCTGCAATGATCCCCTCGATCAATACAAAAAAGATCTAGAGGCTCTGCTTGACACTGGCTTGAAAAATAGAGCCATCACTGAAGATGAGGCAGCTTATCTCAACATACCACATCCACGCACCCCTTTATTTTATTTTATACCCAAAATACACAAACACCTCACATCACCGCCGGGTAGACCTATTATTTGTGGCATCTCATCTTTATCTTCCAATTTGTCTCAATTTATTGATTATCATTTGCAGCCTTATGTAGTACATAGCAAGTCCTATTTGAGAGATACGACACACATACTCCAAATCCTAATTACATATTGGTAACAGCGGACGTTAAGTCACTGTATACAATTATAGACCATCAATTGGGCTGCAGGGCAATATCTCAAAAATTGGATTCCACTACTCAACTTACGTCTGTTAAAAAACAATTTTTGATTGATAGCATTTTTTTCATTTTAACCCACAATTATTTCACCTTCAATTCACAATTTTATAATCAGGTATGTGGAACCGCAATGGGCACCAGGTTTGCCCCAAGTTATGCAAATCTTTTTATGGACAGTTGGGAGGAAGGTTCGATTTGGAACAACTGTCCATATGGGGCAGACCTGGTGCTCTGGAAACGCTACATAGATGACGTTATATTCTTCTGGTCCGGCGGCGAAGCTCAATTACAACACTTCTTTTCATATTTGAATAATAATGATAAAAATCTTGAGTTTACTTTTAATCACAGTACTGAGCACATTGATTTTTTAGATTTGAATATTTATATCACCAATCACACTTTACATACTAAAACTTACTTCAAGCCAGTGCAGGCCAAAACCTACCTAAGAGCCGATAGTTCTCATGACCCATTATGGATAAAGAACATACCGAGGGGTCAGTTTCTCCGCTTGAGACGCAATTGTTCTGACATTGGTGACTTTGCGTTACAGGCTGAAAAAGTGTAAGTTTCTTAGTAGGAACTACCCAGAGAACCCTTTAGATGAGGTTATCAATGATGTTACTAATATGAAAAGAGAGGATCTTCTTGTCTATAAGAAAAAAGATCTGAAAAACAATTTCTTTGAAAAGGTATCATTCATTACACAATATAATGGCATGGCACCAAAAATCCAAAAAATAATCAACAAACATTGGCCAATCCTATTGAGGGATAATGTCCTAGCAGGTGTTCTACCTATGAAACCGCAAATTATATTTACTAGAGCGTCAAATCTAAAATCAAAGATAGCTCCTAGTTGTCCACTCATTCATCTAAGATAGATAAAGGTTTTTTTAAATGTTCAAAGTGTATGGCGTGCGCATACAGTAATAATGCTAAGAGTTTTAAATCTAACGTTACCAAGAAAGTACATCCTATAAAGTCATATATTAACTGTCATATGTGTTTTACCATATATCTGCTCCAATGTCCTTGTGACCTGCAATATGTGGGAAGGACCGGAAGAACATATTAGAGGAGAGTGTATGAACACATATACAATATAAAAAGAGGTCTAATAACCCATAGCGTATCCCACCATTTCCTCACACATCATGATAAAAATCCTAGCGGTCTTAAATGTCAGGCCATTGAGACAATTCCTGCTAGTGCAAGAGGTGGTGATAGATTACAAAGAGCCAGTATGCGTGAGGCATACTGCATATACGAGCTTAAAACATTATCCCCAAGAGGGTTAAATATAGACTTTGAGCTAGGAGCGTTCTTATAACATCAGGTGTACGTTTTTCTTTTATTCCTGCACCCTTTAAATAGGGGACTTTTTATATAAATATTTTTTATGTATTTTTATATACTTTACTGTTTATTGCCAATGCCATTGATTTCATCAAATCACTATTTTATCTGGTTTTATGTCTATTTTGGACATATTTGCTGAACAGTACTACAAGCTGTACAATCGCTGAGTGCCTTTGTTGAGCGAGAGAGGGGCAAGGAGGTGCGGATTGCCGTTTTCCTGAGGCTTCACTGGAGATTGCCAGTCCGTGACGTCATATCCAGCGACACCATTTCCGGTTTCGGCACGACGGAGATGTCACTTCCGGTCATTGCCAGCAAGGAGAAACGGAAGGAGTGCACGGCATCCTGAATACCCTGCGAACCCCCTACACGTGGTTACCAGCTCACATTGGTCTAATGCGATTTTACATCTACCATCCTGTGAGTGTTATCTAGATTTTAACCCACCGGAGCGGCACATCAGCATCTTGTCTATCTTATTATTTTTTAGTTATTAATAAATTAACTTTTATCAATAGCTTTGCTTTAATGTTGTTTGTCTAGTTGTGTCTGTTTGTCTTGTCCCCATGTGGCAGCCAGTTTGCATTTATATGTCTGTGTAATCTGTATAGCTGTGTTGCAATAAATTTCTCTCTTCTTTCATTCCATGTTCCACTTCCCCTGCATGAAGTCCTAACGGAGCACCTAAGGATTTAGTGACTGTAGATCATCTTGGGATTGGGACTATTTCAACTGGACTTCCATCTATTTTGGACTCAGTAGGCGCCGGCATCTCTTTTTGTTTATGTTATTTAGGTATTTCACATGAGCTTTATAATACCACTGGTTGAATGGGAAGCTTTCTTTATTCACCAAATTGAGTTTGGCCCTGAAGCCAGATTAGTACATAATGAATTGCAGGTGGTGAGGGATAAGAGCTTGTCTAGCAAAAAACTGCATCAGTTGAAGGAGTTAGTTGCATAATTTCAAGATGTCTGTACAGAGATCTCTGGAGAGAATAACTGATTGAACCTAAAATTGTAACAATCCATGGTGGGAAGATCAGAGTAAATCCCTGGCAAACTCCTGAACAGCAAGAGTAAAAAAAATATGCTGGAACTAAAAGTTACAGTATGGAGGAATCCAGCATTGAGTGGTGAAACCCAATACATCTGAGCCAAAAAAATATTGGCACAACTTCATTTTGTATCGATTTCCACAAGTTTAACACTGTGTCTATATTTAACACCTACTCAATGCCTCTTATTGGTAAGTTGGTAGACGTACATTTATCTATACAATAGATTTATCAAAGGAATACTGGAACATTACGGTATCACGAGAGCTCAGAGAGAGTATATCACATTTGGTACTAGATAATTAGCCAACATTCTAATTTGCTGTGTATATAGTGTGTTTTTTCAAGAGCGAATATTCACGTATCAATTTTAAAAGAGAGAGACTATTATTTGTTAGAGTCGCAAGTGCTATATACATCCCCTCAAACGCACCTTTAAACAACATGTGGAGAATGGAGAGAGACCTGTGTACAAAAATGGGTACTCCGGAGATACCTGGGAAATATGCTAATAGGAGCAATCTCTCTCTCACGTGTGAATAGTGACCGCCGGCGGAATTGCATACATTTGCCATTTGCTGCCGCTTACTGTACCTCGATGACATTGTCAGCAAGAGCTAATCAGCCACTCTGCCTAATAAAGGCTGACAAGAATAGCTCAGGGTGCTCAAGTCTTGAGAGAGACAGCATGGAAAAAACTCTACTGGAATATTATTAGAACTGGTGAGGGCTAAAGAGATCTCTGAAAGAGCACTAAGCACATCTGTTTATTTGTAGTTTTCGTAAATTCTGTACTTATGTTTGTGCTGCAATAAAGGCTGCTCTGAAGAGCTGCTGAATGTAATTCTCTGCTTGTGTGAGTTCTGCATGCATCTGCAAAGCCCTGAAAATACCCCGTTAAAGTAGGGTAGAAATGATACCTATAGTACATTGGTTAAATAATGTTATAAGAGAAATGCATGGTTTCAGGACCACTGTAGGTTCCAGAATAGTGTACTGTAGGTTAACCCCTCCCAAAATATCTGCAATAGTCAAGAAACAAGTTTTGAAAACATTATAAGAATAATAAAATGGTTGTCAAATCTGCAATTACATTTAACATTAATAAAATTGCGGCTGGTGCATACGCAAAGCTTGAGAAGATAGCAGCTTAGGAGAAGAGCTCCACCATCCGACACTTGAATCTGGCCAGAATTGCACGATTTAAAAGATACAGGTCACCACAATGGCACCAAAGAAAAAAACCCAAGCTGAATTAGTGGAATTTTTCAAGAAACATGAATCCTCCCATCGCACCACCATGACAGGATCCACCTGACGTGCGGACACAGACTCTGAATTGGTTATTGAGCTCGGAGTCAAAACTCTACAAAAATGGACATTGCACAACTCTTTAACAACATCAAAATACTACTCCATAGTGAAATTGAGGGAGCGATACTCTAGCCAAAATAAAACAAGTGCTATTCTCATTAAGAGAAAGAACCGACTCACTAGACAAAAGTTAGATGAGACGATCATTGAGGTCCAAGTCTATGACATTCTGGAATGTAAGGAAGACATGGAGAATAGAGAGCACACAATAGTTTAAGAATCTGCAGCAGCTCTGAAACTGTGACAGATACTGAGAAATGTGTATCTCGATGGCTCATCTCAGCACTCCCAGACCGAATCCAAGAATATCTCAGAAAGGACAAATGTTACTGAGCCCTATGACCAATGTCAACAGCAGGAGACTGGTTCGAGATGTCATATACCAGTTCCATTATTATAAATACAAGGAGAATTTCCTTGCAGCAGTAAGAGGCTCTGCAGATCTATCATATGAAAACCACACTCTGCAGGTCTTCACATATATCTCCCTGTTTACTTTGGTCAGAAGATGTAACCTGAGGGTGGTGACTTTGGCCCTCTGGGATAAGAATATCAAATATAGATGGGCCTTCCCATTCAAGATGCTGGTGTAACGACCCGGGAGTCACGCCGCCCTCGGCGTGCTCCCCACTTACCCGTGGTTCCGCCGGGTCCTCCCGCGCCTCTCAGTGATCCTCCCTCCAGGACGCCGATCGCCATCTTGCCCAGGCTCGCGCGCGCACATCAGCGTTCCCCTTCTAGTTCCGGGTCTGGGCGTGTGCTCGGTCACGCGCCCGCAGGTGCGGCCACACGGAGGACGGCCACACGGAGGCGCTCCAGCCTCCTAAAGGCACATCTCCTCTTTTCAACGCTGCAATCAAATGTACCCTTTCTTCTAGGATCAATAGTCCCTCCTCCAGGAGCTCCTCTGGACCTATCTCTGTCTCAGACTGGCCCATCCACACACCCCCACCTTGCTACTCTGCTATTGGACCCTCTTACCTATATATACCCTGCAGCTTCATTAACTCGTCGGCTGAGCATAGAACCAGTTGTTCTCATCACTCTCTGCCTCCCTAGTCCTGTCTTGTCCTGTCTTGTTTTGCAGTCTTCCTCGTGTACCGAACCGGCTTCCTCTACGACTATCCGCACCTCTGGCATCCCGAACTTGGCATACGGCAATACGACTCTCCGCACCTCTGGCACCCTTCACCCGGCAAACGGTAAATGATCACGTCTCTCTCTCTAACCCCGGACTTGGCTAACAGTACCCTCTACCAACCGTACCTCTCCTGCCCCGACTCGGACTCCCAGACCACTCTACTCTCAAGACGTGCCCTCGTGGCTGTGGGTGGCGTTATATCCTATCCCACCTCAGCACCGCGGTCCCGCCTCATTTGTGGTGAGCTCGTCCTGACAGCTGGTAATCCAAGATGGCACTGCACACACTGTAAGAGATACAGAGGGTGGCCCAACTTTTCAGAAAAGGCTAGGTGTTACCTCTTCCCAGCCTTGGGCCCAATGCGAGGATCAACTGAAGCTTCAAATTATGTACACCACCCCCAGTGCAAGATGAATCCCCAGACAATAGGCCTCATTTTCACAAGGTTAAAGTATCACTTCATGGATTAAGAGAGCACCTCTGACCAAAGACATGATGATGGAGGCGCACAACAAGAGTAAAGTAAGACTCTGGATAACCATGTCCCAGAGGTAGGTGCCCTATGATCCAAATTCTAAGCAGACTCACTTCCAACATGGAGGGGAAACCAGAAACCACAACCCATGACTCACTTATCTGTTAATGGCTTTAATTTTAATTATTGTTGCTTCAAAAAGTAATGGACACTTACATCCATGTTTGAGTCTCCGAAATGGAGGATGGCCAGGTCACATGGCAGGGTCTGCAGAGCCACAAAAGACAATCCCCTCTTTTGCCCCCCATCCTGCACCCTCTCCAGTCTTATGCAGGAGTGGGGATGCAGGCCATCCCATTGCAGTGCTGTGACAGTCCTACATCACAGGGGACACCGGCAGGTCTAACGATTTGGTGCCCGAGGCCAAGGCTTCAGGACACCAATTTTTTATGGCTACGCCCCCAGCATAGATGGACTAGAGCACTTACAGCCCATGATTAATTTTAGCTAATCCCTTTTAATATTAAATCCCTTCATCACTGAAATCACAATTCTTACTTTACCAATGAAGAGACATCCACACCTACGCATGGGTCCCTGAACTGGGATATGGGCCAAGTCACATAGTAAGGCCTTCAGGCCCAATTTTCAGATTTTCCCCTTTTCTTTCTTTTTTCTCCCTGAGCCCACACTCCCTCATGGCTTGATAGTTACTTTAACACAGTTGAGGAACCCCTCTGGACTACTGCAGCAGACACACATCACTGGGGACATCATAGCTAAAAATTACTGTACATACCCGTAACTGGGGTACTCAGTTGGAATCCGTAGCTGCTACTGTAGTTTGCAGGTTTTCGGTTTAACATTAAAAATGTTATATTGTACGTGTATGTAATATGGTACAGTAACCGATATGTCTGGCAAGAACAATAGCAGATATATGAATATACTAGATCTGTGTGTATTTACATGCATCTATATGTTTCCGGGATATGACCGGCCATCTAATGGCGTATTTGCTTATACTCCACATACATACAGTACTGTGGTGTTGGAGGGGAGGAGGGCTGGGTGATGATAGTAGTTGCCACAGGAAGGGTGCCTACCTCCCTTTGGGTAGTGGGCCAGGTTAAAACCTTTATTACCTTAGCGTTTAGCCACTAAGGTAATACAGATTTGGCTTTAGTTTATTTACATTTTTAGTACACAGTATTATAGCTGTCGTCTTCGGAGCTGAACCGCATTAATTTCAAGTCCAGTGAAACCCTGCTTTCTGAGGTACGGCCTCAGTATGGGATTGTGATGGGATTGAAATAAATGCGGTTCAGTTCAGGAGACTTCCTTCTTCAATCCAATGTACTAAAAATAACTGCATCTGTACTTGTCCTCCTCCCCCCTTTTCTATATCCCCTTAGCTTGACATTGCCATGCTTACACTGCCCAAAGAGGCAGAACCAAGCACGCACAATGCTCCCCTTCACCATTCTCATGCCCCTCCAGACATGGCAGCCTTTGTTCCGTCACAAACATAATTCATCTCCCCTACCCATCCCCAACTTTCTCAAGGGCAAAAGGTAACCAAGGTGTTTCTCACCAAAGGATTTCCTAATTCTCCTGCTTCCCTCTCTCCACCTCCCATGCAAGTCACCGCAAACAAATAAGTGGTTGATTTCCCAACTACCCCCACAAAGTTGCCACTCATTTAAGGTCCATCTGATTCCACGTGATGGAGGTCTGTGCTTGCTCGGAATCTAGATAGGCGAAGCCCTACTAACAGGCACAGGAGATATCCCCCATGCCTCTACTCATGCCAGATACACTTTCAAAAACACTGGGGCATTCCTGGACAAACACATCTTTCCTTACACTTGTTAATTTAAGTAATTTCTCACAGACCATTAGAAGTCAGCTATATATGCTTTCTTTCTTCCCAAATGGAACTTAAGACCATCTTCCATAATGCCAAGGGCCTAAATGGCCCTTGCAAAAGTTTAATCACTATCTTAATCTACAAGAAACTAGGTGGAAATACTGTCCTAAGCCTGGAAACCCATTTAAAACACTTCTTGGCCCACAAATATTTTGATAAAAACTTCCCAAAAGTCTTTTCTTTGACGCAGGAGACTAAAAGGGGCTTGGTAATCCTGATAGGTTCAAATCCTTCATCCCCAAACTTGCAAGGATGGACAGGAATCTTCATAATAGTGGTAAACATTGTTTGGAAAGAAAACTACTTTAACAAACCTTTACGTTCCAAATGAGAACATCTCTAAATTCTATGATTCATTCTTTAGTATCCTTGGGAGCATTGTACAAGGTAAGATCATTCTAGGAGAACAGTTCAACCTCGCTCTTGACACATCCCTTGATAGGTCAAGAAAGATCAACATGCACTCCCCGTCCCCAAGCCACAGATGAGCCAACCTGAGAGCCCTAAACAGTTGACTGAAGGCTATGCAAATAGTAGATAGCTAGCAAGAATTAAACCCTCAGGAAAAAGATTACACTTTTTTTTATTTCCCACACCACACATTCCCAAATAGATTATAACTTCATGGGGGCTAGCCTGATTCCCCAAAATGTCAAGGTCAAATATTCATACCTAAAATGGCCAGACCATGCCCTGGTTGAAAAACTGCTGATTAATCTAGACATTAGATCTCCTCAATCCTACTGGAAACTCAACAAATCCCTACAAAAAATCCGAGACATCCTCCAAGAAGTCGAATAAGAATTTAAAGTCTATTTTCATGTTAATGATGGGAGAGTGCCCTCCCATCCTTTGGGAGTCCTCAATCAGGGAAGAACTGAACAGTATGCCAGTGGAAGAAAACAGGAAAGAAAAGAAAAAATTTGACGCATTACAGACTAAAGTTGACATTTTAAAGAGGTTATTTTTATCTTAATTTGTTTCATTTTTTTAATACAGGATTCAAGGCGGGGGATCTCTGGAACTGAACCCAATTTATTTCAGCTTCCGGGACCTCCTGCTTCCAGAGGTATTTACCTCCATAGTGGTTGCTGGTAGCCACTCTAGGGTTCACATTATGGCTACTTTGCATAGCTCCTGGGCCCTACAGGCAAATAGGAAGCTGCAAAGTTATCTGGTATGGCTTCCTATTGGCCCATGGGACTAGGGGCCATAAAGTGCAGGAAACTGCAGGATATAATGACACACCCTTCTGAGGTAAGTATCTCTGGAGCAGGGGAACCTGCAGCTGAAATGAACGGGTCTCAGCTCTGGAGCCCACCCTGCTTCATTAAAATTAAAAAAAAAAAAATGTCTTGGATTGCTCCTTTAATTAGATAATACATAAAGGGCCTTTCTGAGATCACCTTGTAGAAACTAAAACAGGTAAAAGCAGAATATGCTGCTCTCTGAGGTGGACAAAGAGGAGGTTCTCTAAAAAAGTAAATAAAGCCAATTCTGTTATTGCAGCCAGACTGAGAAACGAAAGGTCTTCCTATGGTCTTCTTCTATTTGCACAGGAGCACTCACTTTCAGCCAAATAGCCATAGTTTCTGAATTTCAGAATTTCTATTGTAAATTATACGATGGGAAGAAAATCCAACGTAACGATCAGCACCAAAACTTGATCTCAACCTGTCTGAACTCAGCTTATCTACCCAAATTAACCCCAAATGATAGGACAGTCCTGAACCAGAACATTACTTCCGAAGAACTGCAATTTGTCATTAAAAATCTGAAAAACTCAAAAAGTCCCAGGCCCAGATGGATTCTCAAATATTTATTATAAAAAATTCTCATGAACCCTCTCCTCTCATCTATTAAAATTGTTTAATAATGTCCTTCAGTCCAACTCTTTCCCACCAAGCATACTTCAAGCTCAATATCCCTTATCTATAAGGAGGGTAAGGACCCAACCTGCTGCGGAAGCTATCAGCCAATTTTGCTGATCAATTCAGTCTTGAAAATATTCTCCAAGATTCTGCGAATAGAATGAATATGGTTCTCCCCTACATGATTCATACAGATCAGAACAGCTTCGTCCCAGGGAGACGTCATTGACAACAACCCTGGCATGAAAGATGGCATCCCTTCTATGCTGCTTAGCCTCAATGCATTTGATCGAATAGACTGGTCATATACACATGTACACATGAAACCCTGAAGGCATTTAGCTTCAATGGCACCTTTCAGAAGTCCATTTCTAATTAAAAGTTCCACTCAGCAGTGTTGTCCACTCTCCCCACTCCTTTTTGCCCTCTGTATGGAACCTAGGTGGCCCACGTATGGAACAATGTTAAGGGGATTCATGCAGGGGCCTCTCATGTACAGTATGACACACCTGTGAGCAAGTGACATGTATATATGTCAAGGGTTAATACACAGCAATCTAACATACACACTTTTCACCTTCCGCAAAGGTCCCTTAAATTAACAATACCTCCCCTCAATCCTTCCCAATATACTATTATCAAGAACAGCATACTTGTGGGCACATTACTTATATTTGCAACCAGGGTTAATACACACAGCCAACTCACTGCCCAATCTTTCTCTTACACAAGGTTCTTCAAATTAGTTAATTAGTTAATATTTACTCCTACTCGGTTGTAATCTATATCTATCAGCCACCACCTCCAAAAGATAAACACAGACAAAATAGGAATCAAGCAAAATATGTATCTGCAATGGTCCCTGTTTATTAAAGAAAAACTATGTACTTAACACACAAAAAATTGTTATAGCCTAAAGTGTCCAAAAATATACTTTACTCTCTACAAAGCGTGCAAAACAGTTCATTCAGATATTAAAGTTTGGCTTTAATATAGATAAAAATACAGTACTTGGATTACAGAAAAAGAATATTATAAGAACATACATTTATAATAAATGCAAACCAGTTTCTTAAAATAAAAGGATAAACAAAAAATCTAACTTACGTTATCGTTAAACATTGATTAGATCTTTTTCCAAAGCAACTTTAGTTGAAAATGAGATGCCCAGACCTTCTGCATTGAAACACATATACCCTTCCCCACCCTCACCCCCCCCCCTCTCCCCTCTCCACCCCCTGCTGCCCCTGTTGTGAATTGGCTGTGACTGACATTTTTAGTTAAAAGACTTACAGTAAAAGAGAAAAATTGTCCTGATGACTTTTAAAAGTTGACTCAATATATAAAATATCTCATAGCTTAATTTCTCTAATATTTAGACAAACTGTTGCAGGGTCAATACAACAACACATGGGTTTCTGAATTGGCTGATTTATTTAGCCTAAAAAACAATGGCATACAAAAATAACACAGCTTCTTTTCAGCAAACATAAACAAAATAGAAAGATCAGTCTTGAGCAGGGTTCTTCCCTTCTCCCAACAAGGGAGTCCAGAGTATCAATATAGAAAAACAGTATAGGACAGACAGACCTTATAGCAAGTAGTTTTCCTCCAGCATTTTAGTGTATCTCACTGGGTCAGACAGCCAGGCATGTGTGTGCAGCATTACATTCCTCCCCAGTTAGTGTGTGGCTGGGGCTATGCACGGCTGACGCCCGACCATCCACCCCTTGTCTAGAGAAGAAATTAGCGTTTGCATTTTCCTTTCCAGGCCTGTGCTGAATCTCAAAGGAAAAGGGTTTCAGGGCCATATACCCCCTGGTCAACCTAAAATTGGAGTCTTTCATTGTATTTAACCGCTTTAATGGTCTGTCACCAAAGTAAAATGGACTCCTGCCAGGTAATGCCTCAAGGCATCAATTGACCACTCCTTCTCAATCACGGATTAGTTTTATTTTCCATGGGAACAATTTCCTACTCAAAAAAAGGATTGGATGTTCTACTCCCTCAAACTGTTGTGGGTTTGCACGATAAAAGGACTATTAAAGTCTGGGCTTCTAAGGATGGGACCCACTGATAGATACCTTTTCACCTCCTCAAAGGCTCTCTTGCACTCCCTTGACCATACCACTTGTTTAGGGGCACGTGTTTTTGTGAGGTTTGTTAGTGGTGCTGCAAGTTCAGACTAGTTGGGGATGAACCACAAATAGTACCCTGCTAAACCCAACAGAGAGTGTACCTGCGTTTTTGTTTGGGGGGCTGGAACTTCTTTCAGGGCATCTACCTTGTTGGCTAGCGGCCTTACTTTTCCACCTCCCACTGCATATTTGGTTTCCACCTTACCTAAGGCACATTTCTTAGGGTTGGTTGTGAGCCCTGTCTCTCTTAGTGACCTGAGAATTGCTTTCAGCCTATTTAGATGGGCCCATCAGTGTTTACTATAAATGATAATGTCATCTAGGTAGGCTGTGGCATAAGCCCTATGAGGTCTCAGAACTTTATCCATGAGTCTCTGGAACGTGGCTGGGGCTCCATGCAGTCCAAATTGCAATGTCACAAACTGGAATAAACCTATGGGGGGGGGGGGCAAAGGCTGTTTTGCACTTGGACTCCTCCTCTAAAATGTATTTGCCAGTATCTTTTTGTTAAGTCCAATGTGGATATATTTTCCGCTGTACCAAGGCCGTCAATTAACTCGTCCACCTTTGGCATCGGATATGCGTCAAACTTGGATACCACATTGACCTTTCGGAGGTCCACACAAAATCTTACCTTCTCATCTGGTTTAGGGACTGTGACTGTAGGGCATAGCTGGCCTTCATTAATAAAGGTGGAGCCTGGCTGGCTGCCCCTGAAACCGTATGGCAAGGGCTGAGAGTGTAAGATCTTGGGTCTAATATTGTACCTTACTGTGTTGCCTTGTAATTATGTTCCCCTTATACTGTCTCCCATAGGGTTATAAGCTAAGAACCGTGTGTGTGGGGTTAACTGTGTAAGCCCAGTGGGCTAGTTAATGTATTCTCTGTGTATTCCATTTGGCTCATGGTCCAGCTGTTGCCTGTGCAAGCTTATAAATGGATTGCCTTGTATGGGTAGCCTCTCATGAGAAATAGCTGCAGGGCAGAGACTTATGGAACATGAGGGAAATGGAAGGGGGGGGTATTTTAACCTGTATTGCCTGCTAGCAAGGTTTTAGAACCCCCACATTTTAGGTCCAGGTGGTGGAGTGCAAGCTCTGGGGACCAATGGTTAGTTTTGCTGTTTTTTAAAACTACAATGCATTTGTGTTTTTCCTGTGAGGAAAAAACAGTTTGGTGACAAAAGGCAGACAGAGATTGATTAGGATTTCAATGCAAACCAGCTCAGGTAATGGGATTTCCTGTGCAAAGCCATGCAGGTTGTAGCACATGGTGAGAGGGGAAGGGCTGTGGACTGGCTATCTTCAGAAAACCCTTTGTTTTCCCTAGATATATAGGTGCCTTGACAGCAGGGGGTATGGGGCAAGTCAAGAAAATGTTTGCTGGGGTTTTCAAACTAATGCGCGATTGGCAAGTTTTGAATTCATCTCTCCAATGAGTGAATGCACAATCACAATTCATGCTCTAATTGGCTTTCAGCCCCCTCAATGATTTAGATATGGACCAACGGGGAGAGCAGTGTAGCAGATATTTCTCTTTTTCTGTTGGAGATTTGAAGACAAACAGCTGCTGGCAGCCCTCTCAAAGGTGCTTCTGTGAAAGAGCTATTCACACAGGGAAGCATGGACAGGCCTTGCCAGTAGGCTGGATTTTAGTCCAGGATGTCCAGAACCAGGGTCCTATCAAGGTAACACTTTGCTGAAGTCGGCAACTTGCAACTAGGAAAGGGCTAGATCTCATTCCCCAGACCCCAGTAAATGTATATTCTTTGTATCTTGTATTTCTGTGTGTATCCGAGGTCTTATCCAAATAAACCGCAATTTATTTTACTGCCTGTTTTGCCCTGTGACTGATCCCTTAAATATAAAGGTGTATTTGGCCTGGTCTCCCATGACAGTGTCCATAACTATTGGATTGCACCACTCACTGCATTATTCCACAATCACACCTAAATGTAAAATTTCTTGTGCCACCTTCCTACCAGGGCCTTACGGCTTTCAGACAACCTGTAAGGACGAGAACATACTTTTACCCCAGGTGCTGTCTCTATCACATGTGAAACAAAATTAGTTTGCCCTGGTAAATCAGAAAAAACATAATTGAATTATTTAAATATTTCTAACAAGTCCCCTTTTTGTTCAGCGGACACCTGGCTACCCATAGGGATTTGATCCTTGCAAAAGGTGTTCCCCTGTGGGGACTGAGGACCCAGGTCTGTTTCCTCTTCCACTGGGTGAATGAACAGAGACCTCTGCACCTTGCAGGGTTTTAACAAGTTCACATGGTAAATTTGTTTAACCCTTCCTGGACCCTGGTTGGAGATCTTGTAATCCACATCACCCGTGTGGCAAGGTACTTTGAATGTCCCCTGCCACTTTTATAGGAGTTTGCTCTCACAACTGGGTAATAACAACATCACCTGGACCCCCGGATGAAACACTCTCATGCAAGCATTTTGGTTGTAATGTCTGTCCTGACTGTCTTGGGCCGATCTAAGATTCTCCCAAGCAAAATTTCCGACCTCATCTAGGCGCTTCCTAAGGTCCAATACATATTGCAGGATATTCTTAGACCGCTGTTCCTTCCACGACTCCTTTAGGAGGTATAGGATAACCCGGGGTTGGTGGCCATACAGTAGTTCGAATGTAGAGAATCCAGTGGAGGCCTGGGGAACTTCCCGTACTGAAAATAGCAGAAAAGGGAGAAGTTCATCCCAGGCTCTCTTTTCCGAATCTACACATTTTCTCAACATACCTTTAAGAGTTCGGTTAAATCTTTTCACCAATCCGTCAGTCTGTGAATGGTAGACTGATGTCCGAACTGACTTGACCTCTAGTAATTTTAAGACATCCTGCATCAGTTTAGTCATAAAATTTGTACATTGTTCTGTCAACATAACCTGGGGAAGTCTGACCCATGAGAACAGCTCCAACAATTTGTTGGTTACTTGCTTCGCAGTTGCTGTCCTAAATGGGAACGCCTCAGGATATCTTATTGCATAGTCGACTGTTACCAGAATAAACCTATGTCCTTTCGGAGAAGGCTCTAGAGGTCCTACCAAGTCTACTCCAATCCTCTCAAAGGGAACTGAGACCAGGGGCAGAGGAACCAAGGGTGCTGGTTTTTGACCCTTCGGACTGGTTAGCTGGCATTCAGGACATGCCTCACATAATTTAGCAATAACACTATGCATCCCTGGCCAATAGAACCATAACGAAATATGATCCAAGGTTTTATCTCTATCAAGGTGACCACCCCAAGGGACAGTATGGGCTAGAGTGAAGACAGTATTAGCAAACACCTTGGGAACCAAGATTTGTATGGTGACCTCCCCTGTTTGTGTCTGCCTGTTCACCCTATACAGAATATAATTTGATCATTCAAAATGAGGGAACACCATTACCCCTTGTGCATTCAATATCTGATCATCAATTTTTACCACTTTCTCATATTGTCTGGCCAGGACTGGGTCTTCCCTCTGTTGAAAATCAGGGAGAGATAGCTCTGGTAAAATCCACAGGGTCTATCTCTCCCTCCTTCTGGCCTATTACCTGTGACTTATGCCTATTAGTATCACCAACTTGAGGCCCAGATTGTAATATTACAATGTTACACTCTCCCTATCCAGATCCCTCACCTCCCTTCCCAACCTATTTAGCGAACTCACCCAATTTAACAACCTATCAGATTTCAAAATAAATAATGATAAATCTGAGGCTCTCAATGTCAACTTTAAAAAAGAGCTACTTAAACTGCTGAAACGCAACTTCGATTTCCGGGGGCAGCCAAAAGTTATCAATTTTCTATGGACACACCTCACAAATTATTATATACCCTATACTATACAAAGCTAACTATCCCAGATTAATGAAAATGCTTCGGGCAGACCCACAGATCTGATCAGGCTTCAACATTTCCTCGATTGGGAGAATCCAATCAATAAAAATGAATCTCCAACCATGCCTGCTACATTTGTTTATCCATATCCATTCATCCATATATTATTGAAAGACATTCTCAACCTCTAATCCTTAATAACAAAACGTATCTGGGAGAACAAAAGACCCTGCTTTAACAGATGTATCCTCACATAGCTCTCTAGAGAAGAGGCTTAACCCTCCCCTGTCTAATGTCCTACTATTGGGCAGTCCAGACTAGTCAACTAGTGTTATGGCATGCAAACAAGGAGCTGAGATGATGGGTAGTCATGGAGGTGTCATTGACCGATGCAACCAAGATTGACATGATTCTGTGGCTGCTAGCTCAAGTGAGATCTGCTATCCAAAAGTCCACATTTCCAGACTAAATGACTTAAGCATAGACCTCAAAGTTAGAAAATGTGTCTATTTTACCAAAGAAAAAGACTGACCTACGAGTGAACTATTCCATTTCCTAGAGCGTCGGGCATTTTATAAAAAGATTAATCCGAGGACACCTCCCACAGAATTTGAAGAACTCTGCTTAGAAGCAAAAAGCAAAAAAATTAACCTCCCAACTCTATAACTATTTCTCACTCCCAGTGGTAGACCCCCAGGGAAAATTGAGGTATATGAGGCAATCTGAAGAAGACTTAGGTGAAGTGCTAGGTGGGGATGACTGGAATGATATATTCAAATCCATAGCTACAGTTCCACGTGCACCTCTTTTAAAGAAAACTCATATAAAATATTACTACGCTGCTGCACAACCCCTCATCAATATCTAAGTTCTGCCCAGGCTTCCCCCAGTTGTGCCTAAAGTGTTCTGGAGACAAAGGGGATCATGCACTAAGCTCTGTTAAGTCACCTTTAGAGCGCAAAGTGCTCTTAGAACGTGATGTTGCGCTGAACACGATGCACTAAGCAATGCAAACAGGCACTTTGCGCTCTAAAACTGACTTTTTTCAGGAATTTTTTCAAAGTCCAACTTTGCTCGTTCGTTACGTTAAATTCTGCCCTTAAGCAGGATGCACTAAGCAATGCAACCTTAGCGTACGAGAAAGTTGCGTTGATCAGAACACGTCAGCTCAAGGTAGACGCAAAAAAGCTGGACTTAGAAAAAATTATTGCTTTTTATTTTTGCATGCGCAAAACCCATACAACAGGCCGGCAGGTGTCCCCGGCTGACCCGAGGGTCCCCGGCAGGTGTCCCCGAGGGAGCCCGGGGGTCGCGTGGGTGTCACTGGCTGACCCCGCGGGAGTGCGGGGGTCCCCATGGGAGTCCAGGGGTCACCGCGGCCATCCCGGGGTACACGCGGGCCTGCAGTACCAATGTTGCGCCTCCAAAAATAATAAACAATATTTATAACTAAATACACTACCCTAACACATACAATACAGTAATGGGCAAAATTACTATTATCCACATATGGATAATAATGCATTTGCCCATTTTAAATACATAAAACTTTCAATAAATACAGTAAAAACATATTACATTTACCTTTTACAGGCACCCACGATGAAGGTCGTCTTCATCCTCATCTTCATCCTGCCCATGCCCCCTCCGATGCTGCAAAACGTACACAAGAATAAAAACAGCCAATGTAATGTCCCCTAACCCCTTATTCACCTTAGCGGTTATTAACCGCTACAGTCATTAAGGGGTTAACATACCCTCACCCACCACTCGGGAGGCCTACATACCCTCACCCACTACCCAGGCAGGAGGCCTACCCACATACCCTTGGGGCCAATACCCCCTTCTCCCACCCCAGTACCCACAATAAAAACAATACACTGCCCCACAATAAACATCATTCTATTTATTAAATACATAACAAACCCCCTGTGCCCCCCATAAATACATGATTTATTATTTTACATACAGGGTTAATACCCCAGGCCCACGGGAGTCCCCAGTGGGCCTGACGGGTCACCTCACAGACCTACAGGTGACCTGCATCATGTTTCACACAGGGTCTGGAGGCCTGTTGGTGGTTCCCGCCAGGCACCATGGTCCACCAGGTGGTCTCCGCGGGTCACCATAGGCCACAATGGGGTCTCCACGGTAGGCCTGCAGATGTCTGGGGGGCCCCGGGTCAGACCCACAGGTGTCTGAGGGGCCTCGGGTGGTTCCCACGGGGGTCTGAGACCCACGGGTGGTCCCTATGGGTCCGCGGTGCCCCCACAGATGTGGGGCCACCGGTTCTTCCCCGCAGGTGTCCCCCGTGGACCCAGCAGCCTGGTACCTGTGAGAAGCCCGAGGATACCGCAGGTGGTCTCTAGAGGTCCCCCGCAAACCAAAAGGAACCAACCCTATATGTAAAAAAATAAACCAGACCTATACATTAAATACATCATACCCTCTCCCCCCAATACATACAGTACAATAATGTGCAAAATAACTATTATCAAGATATGATAATAGATTATTTGGCCATTATGAAACACATAAAACATGCATAAATCAAAACATGAATTCTTAATCTTAAAATCACCACATTGCATGTTACAATAAATCCAGCAGCAATTGTAAATATAAATCAACAAACCAGCAGCTACACAAATGTATATGAAATGTCACACAATTGCATTGAGTATGTACATGATGCAATTAATCTGTGCATCATGTAACACTATGCAAAATATATGTAACAATAAAATACACTATGAACAATGTCCCCTAACCACCAATGCTATGATGAAAATCAAATAGAAACTAAGCAACATCAATACAATTACCATCAATCAATTAATCAATTTCCTAAACCAATTACAATACAAATCAATTATACAATTCCCTATTCAATTCCTAAAGCCAAACCATTGCCAAAAGAATTCTAATTGAAAGTAATCCCCATCATTCCAATCTAACTACCATCTAAGCCATTAAAAATAACCTGGAACTAAATACAAATTACATTATTCACACCAATGTCTAAATAAAGCTGATAAATACATTAGCCATACATGAAAAGAACATAAACATAAGCAAAACAATCAATTATTATCCCTGTATGTCTATCCATATAGATAGATATACATAACATACAGGGGCAATAATAGAGCACAAAAAACAATGCATTTACATCCAAAAATCACATAGAATACACCCAATCAGGATGGAGTTTCCACGCTCTGATTGGCTACCGTACCATGTGTCGCCGGCCATCTTTGTTTTGATGACGTCATCTTAAAGGCAATTGAAACTCAGCCATTCTGATTGGCTGGCGTCATTGCCTTTAAATGACGTCATCATCATCATTTTTTTTATTTTTTACAAATCACATGTTTTTGACGGCCCAATCAGGACCGTGAGAAACATTTGACCTGGGGTATTAACCCTGTATGTAAAATTATAAATCATGCATTTATGGGTGGGGGGGGCACAGAGGGTGGGTAATGTATTTAATAAATAGAATGATGTTTATTGTGGGGCAGTGTATTGTTTCTATTGTGGGTAATGGGGGTGGGGGAAGTGGGTGTTGGCCCCAAGGGTATGTTGGTAGGCCTCCCGCCTGGGTAGTGGGTGAGGGTGGTTAGGCCTCACGGGGTGGGGGGGTAGTGGGTGAGGGTATGTATGCCTCCCGAGTGGGGGTGAGGGTGGGTTATTAACCGCTAAGGTGATTAAGGGGTTAGGGGACATTACATTGGCTGTTTTTATTCTTGTGTATGTTTTGCAGCATCGGAGGGGGCATGGGCAGGATGAAGATGAGGATGAAGATGACCTTCATCGTGTGTGCCTGTAAAAGGTAAGTGTAATATATATTGACTGTATTTATTGTAATTTATATGTATTTAAAATGGGCAAATGCATTATTATCCATATGTGGATAATAGTTATTTTACCCATTACAGTACTGTATGTGTTAGGGGGTGGGGGAGATGTGTGTTGTATATTGTTATGTTTATTGGGGGCAATTGTACCCAATAAACATGCTATAGAGCCCACGTCGGATCTTGGACGCTATAAAGATGGCGGCGACACTGGCACCCATTGCCCCATACCGTAACTGGGGAAGCAGGGGGTCTCTGAGGCAGAAATCAATGTGGTTCAGCTCAGGGGACACCCTGCTCCCGCACACTATTATTAAAATGTACATTAATGCAGCTTCGTTACCATAGCGGATAGCCGCTACACTAAGGCATTATTGTTTATTGTTATGTGTGTTTTATGTGTGTTTTAATACTAGTGTAGATGTGCAGGGGGTCTACTGAGCTGAACCGCATTGGTTTCAGCCTCGGGGACCCCCTACTTCAGGAGATACAGGCCCCTTTATGGGGTGCCGGTATCCCCTGCAGAATTTAAATGTCCCGGTCACGTGACGTGGGAGCTTTAAAGTGCAGGGGATACCGGCACCCCATAACGGGGCCTATATCTCCTGAAGTAGGGGGTCCTCGGACCTGAAACCAATGCGGTTCGGGTCCTGAGACCCCCTGCTCATGTACACTATAATTAAAATGTCTTTATTTAGTGTCCGATCGCCTGTAACAGTCTTGCATGGAGATACAGAATCTCCATGCAAATGTTACATGCGGCTTTTTTTTCTTTCAGCTAGCGTACGTACAGGTTAAGAATGCTAGCAGGGGGGAAAAAAGCAACACGTACTCTGTGGGTGTTTTGAGATATTTTGAGCAGGTACGTTAAAAAATGGGCTCAAGGCCTTAGTGAATCGCGTCCCCGGCCTCACTTTTTAACGGACGTGCTTTTTTGGAACATTAGAACGCAAAGCCATTGAGCTTAGTGCATAGCCCCCAATGTGTTGTTTCTACATATGTGGTGGACCTGCCCTGTGGTTGCTGGTGTTTGGAAGAAAGTGAAAAATTGGTCACAACAAATCTTAACTCATGGACTCCTGGCTGTTTTTTCTGAGTAAGCCAATGCTAAACTTAATTTATTCTGAAAATAAACTGCTTAAACAAATAATCACAGCCACTAGGTGTGAAATAGCAGCCATCTATAAACAGAGAAAAAAACTGTCTCTATCAAATATCAGACACAACTCTCATTTATATGGAGAAGATGACCAGTTACACAAACGACATGAACGACCCTTGTTCCAGATTCCAGAAGGTATGGCAACCGTGGCTGGACTATTCCCAGCTTAAATCACAACACAATTCTCCTCTGATCCCAAGACGCCCAACCATACCTCTCCCCAGGAATAAGTCCTATATGAAGATATTCAGAGGCTCTTAACCTGGGAGATCCTAGCCCATAACTCCTTGGCCTCTGAAATCAGTAGATACGGTATGTTCTCATAACTTTAAACAAAACTATACCCAATATATAATTACTGTGTATTGATGCCCCACCTCTTTTCTGTACCCACACTTTCCCATCATCAATAGTATGTTATGTTGTCTTTTTCTGAAAAACATTAATAAAATTCAAGTTATAAATTAAATATGATAACCATGAAATGTTGGGATTAATTATCAATTCACTAAAAACTATAGCTGCATGATAGCCATGCTGCTGTTTAGTGATATGGAGGAGAACCACTGTAGTCCTTTTTGCAATTCCCTACATTAATGCTAATGTTTTTCTACAACACCGTAATGTAATATTTAAGCATTGCTGTGCTTCTTTGTCAGCAAAATGATTCATCCCCTTAGATGCTGAGAGGTTACCAATGAATTGTAAAAGAGTGTCTTACAGGCCCAGAAGCACTAAAGGGGTTAATATAAAACACCCCCACCCTCAACAATAAAAAATTACAATGATAAGATATTTGACCTGGTATGTTTTCTAACTTTAAATTCTTGTTTAATTGGAGCTCAAATTACATAATCACATGAAACCTAGACCTACTTTTATATACTTGCCTATATATATATATATATAGATATATATATAATAAAAAATACAAATTGGAGTAGCGCCTTAGGAAGCTTGATAAATCAGCTGTGTAAATCAGAAAGAGTTAACAAGGCTATTGACCAAAGAATCCCCAAACGGGCGAATTTGTGATAAAAACAACTGAAATCTATAGCAAAAATAAAAAATATGAAACATAAAAAATAAAATAAAAACCAGATGTTAGTTGAAATTTCAAAAAAATTTACTTAGTCCACTGGAGTTTTGCTGCCCGTATATAAGGATCACAAAATCCCAAGGATATCTGCAGAAAACAAGAAGAAAAAACAGGCGCACTCCTAGTGTGATAAAGTATAAAACAGTATTTATAGGATAGTAAAATACAAAAAAGCGCACTCATGAAGTCCTTAGTGACGAAACGCGTAGGGCGTTTCCCAAAGAGGCGAGTTTGTGGCTGACATTACTGCACGAACGGAGAGAGTACCTTGGAGCTGTTGCTATTTTGCTTGGGACTGCTGTCGCTTCCGGTTTTGCAGTTGCCTGCTGGCGAGCAGTGAGTAAGAGGAGGGGGGAGACAAGGACATTGGAGCACAGCAAAAAGACAGGCTGGCGGCAGTAACTGGCGAGCAGTGAGAGCTGTGGGATGTGTATCTGGAGGGAGTCTCTGACGTGTTGCTGATTATTACATCATCTGGCTGCGGTGGCTCCAGTGCACCTTGCTGAACGAACGGATACACCAGAGGTGGCACCAACGGGACAGGCTGATACATTCCCTTCACAGCTTCAAGGCGATTGAGTATATCTCATAAATGCTATTATTTTTTCTCTGTTTGTGGGTGCGCTTTTTATATTTTACTATCCCATAAATACTATTTGATACTTTATCACACTAGGAGTGCGCCTGTTTTTTTATACTTGTTTTCTGCATATATATATATATATATATATATATATATATATATATATATATATATATATATATATATATATATATATATATGTTTTTCAGTATTAGGTGATACCTTTTTTATTGGACTAACAATTTATGTCATAGGACAAGCATTCGAGAGTTCTCCTCTCTTCTTCAGGTCTAGCAATACACACCTGAAGAAGAGAGGAGAACTCTCGAAAGCTTGTCCTATGACATAAATTGTTAGTCCAATAAAAAAGGTATCACCTAATACTGAAGAACTCATTTATTCTACACTATCGCAACTGGACTAACACGGCTATTTTCTGCTTTATATATATATATACATATATATATATATATATATATAAATATATATATATATATATATAATCAAAGGCTCCTTACCAGGCAGACCAGAGAATCCAGGGAATCCAAAGTAGGCACAGCAAGGAAGAGACAGCACACTTGTTAGCAAAAAGAATTGTATTAGTGAAGCAGGCACAAAACACCAACGTTTCGGTCCTAAAAACAGGACCTTTATCAAGGGAGTGCTAACAAGTGTGCTGTCTCTTCCTTGCTGTGCCTACTTTGGATTCCCTGGATTCTCTGGTCTGCCTGGTAAGGAGCCTTTGATTATATTCATTCATATGGGACTAAGCACCTGTCTTCATCTGTATTTGTGTGCCATCTGCTCTGTTACCTATATATATATATATATATATATATATATATCAACAGTACTGTGGCTGAAATCGTCTTTCATTTTGTAATGAAAGCTGGAAAAAAGTAGCTATGTTTTCCACATTTTCTTTGGAATTTTTTTTACCACATTTAAACTTTTTTCTTTAAATAGCTATATATGTGTAATATTTGGTTTGAAAAATGTATCACTATTGAGTTAAAAAGTCCAACATACTATTACCATTGGTTCATTTTGTGTCTTACACCAGCAGCCCAGGTCCCCCATGTCCCCATGTCCCCCATAGTCCTTACCTTCGCTGCGGCGATGGGTGCGTCCGGAGGGTGGCGGGAGTGTTGCGGGAGCTGCAAGGAGGTTGTGGCCGGGTGAGCAGGTCGTGGGAGGCTCGCGGGGAGCACTGCTACAGGGTGCCGCCGTGTTGGGATTGGCACCAGAGCGAGGGACAAGTCACACAAGCGCAGGAGTAAACGTGAGAAGGTGGCCATTACATAAGTACTCCGCAGATGAACTACAATCTCCAGCAGCCCAAGGGGCTGCTAGTCAGATGGCTGAGCTTAGCCTATCACACAGCCGGGTTCCCCTGCACAAAGAGTTGCTACATATCGCGTGCTGAGGAGCACACCAATCAGAGCTGGGACAAGGTTAGGGTAGGTTGTGTATGTGCAGGAGTCTGTGGCACCTGCACTACGCCAGATACACCCCCTAGGCCCCAGCTAGGCCCTGACTCCCCTGTGTAGCTTGTGCTTGCTGCAGGGACAGGCCCATAGATTGGGGTACTACCCCTGTAGAACCAGAGCATAGGAAAAAGCCAGGAAGCGGCTGCATCCTAGACCAGGGTGATCTTGGACCTGATCACCCCTCTGATGCAAGAGACATTGCATATGGTGGTACACTCCACACGGGACCCACCCAACATAGAGGAGGTGGCTTTGCAGATACATCAACGGAATCGTGGATCCAATCTTGCAGCAATAGCACGACCGGGTGTGGAATCACCTGGCAGGTTCCCAACTCCTTACGTGCACCAACAAACACTTTAGTGGGCAGCGCTGTACCCCACATTGGGTGGGGTTTTAACTCCGTGGACACCAGGGTGGTTGGGTACCCAGGGGCCCCTTAGTACTTGGGGGTAAACCCAGTGAGGGTAAGGACATGGTGCAAAGGGAAGCACGGTGAAGGGGTATGGCCCTGCGAGGCTTGTATGTTTTGGAGTGTGACATTATTCTGTGCAGTAAAACTATTATACTTACACCAGTGTGTTTTGTTGCATGGGGTTAATGTAATGGGGTAATTCCACATAGTAGAATCCCGTACAGGTGGAGGCGCTACCGATCATCAACTCAGGTATACCCCAATTTCCCAGCAGCAGAGGCTCAGGTTTCCTGTGAGCCACAGGTATCACACCGCACCACACACCGTAGCAAAACATCCACCAGAGGGTGGGGGAAAGTGCGCTGCACATCTTTAATAACCTCAGTAAATAATCTTTCCCATTAATATAGCTATGATTTGTTTTCAGTTTTATATTGTTAAAACAGTATTTACATTACTACATTTACATTGCAATTTCTGATTTCCAATTAAAATATTCATGCAGCTACTTCCTGCTGCAACTCAGTGGGAAGAGACATTTAATTCCATGTTTATTCAAGTTGACCTGAATAACAAAACGGACCAGCCATGATTGGTGCCCTCTACATTTTTTTCGGGGTTGTATGGGAAGTAGTAAAAGATTTTTCTAGCTCTTGAAGTTTAAGACAAACAATATTTTCAGATTTTGTAAATAGATATTTCCTCTGCATATAAATTTGAAGAATGTTGTTTTATTGTTACAAATGACTTGTGCAACCAACCTTCAAATATTTTTTAAATATTGAGTATTTTTAGTTAAAGTGTGAGTGCTTATGGATGAAATTAAATTGTATGCAAATAATGTATTGTCACTGCTCTGTGTCTACTTTTTCCATGAGGCTGTGTGAACAGACTCTGATACCTGCTATTCACTTTCACTTTCTCTGGTTCTGTTAATATCCCTGTATCCCTTTTTCTGAACCCTCCCAAAGGAACTATTGGTCACTGTACAACACCTGCGGCTCCAGGAGATCTGAGCCTCCACTAGCTGGGAGCCTGGGGTAACATTCATACACTTACTTAGCGCAGCGCCTCCACTTACCCAGGATCCCCGTGATGTGAGATTCAGCGGGATCAGCGCCTGTTGACCGGCGTTGGTGCACATGATGTTATAGTACCTTCCGGTCACGACGGTAACCGATACCTCTTCGCAAAGGGTCAGATGAATCAGCGGTCTGCCTCCTGGGTCTCAATGCCCAGCCGTCTGGTCCCAGACGACTCGCCAGCAAACCTGCTCCGCACGCTTGTCCATTTGTCCCTAGCTGGTACTCAGTAAGGTGATGCTCACTACTACTATAGGCCGTCCCTGCAGCACAGCAACCTTTGGTGTCTTCAGGGAACACTCCTAGGGGCCTACGGGGTAGCCTGTCCTATGCAGGTGGGTCACTGACCCCCTGCACCCACACTACCTCTCTCTTCACCTCCCGGATCCCCTCTGACTAACTTCTCCCTAACCTCTGCAGCAAATGCACTGCACTCACACTGAACCTGCAGCAACCCACTGCACTCACTCGGTACCTGCAGCAACCCACTGCACTCACACGGAACCTGCAGCAACCCACTGCACTCACTCGGTACCTGCAGCAACCCACTGCACTCACACAGAACCTGCAGCAACCCACTGCACTCACTCGGTACCTGCAGCAACACTGCACTGCACACACACACTGTACCTACTTGTCAGCGCTCACAGCACTACCAGCCGTGACACTGACAAGACTGCACACTGACACCTAAGGGCTGGGTCCCTAACCTAGGGGCCGTCCCTCAGTACCTACCCCCTACCCTGGTGGGGATTGGGGCCTGCCTGGAATCTGGGGAACTACCTTACCTGGTGTAGAAGCCACTTGCTCCCTACTCCCTTCCTTCCCCTTCCTGCTCCCAGCTCCAACTGCCAAACGTGGTCCCCGCAACATTGTAGCCTTCCTCCACAGGAGAAGCTGCAAAACCCTATTTGCTGGCTGGCTGCACGTGATGTGGGTGAAAGGGCAATCCCCAGAGGCTGCTGGGAATTGTAGTCCACTCAGGACCTCTTTAGCATTGGGACCGCGTGCGCTGCCCTTACTGCGCCTGCGCGACCAATGCGCATGCTCGCGCAACCGGTCATGGCGGCCCCCGCTAGCCGGGTATGCCGCAGAGACTCCGGGGACTCGGAGCGCTCCCTGCTCCGGCCCCCACCTTTGCATTGTGCCGGCGGGTCCGTCGCTGACTCCTGCGGCACCCGTGATCACTCGGCACACTACAGAGGGGGACTCTGGAGGCAAAATAAGACCGGGGCTATATCCCTATTACTCTTTATTATACTATGTGTGCTTGCCATGATAAAGTGTTAATTTACTAAATGCAGAAAAATATTGGTTTGTGTGTATGTATGCTTCTGTTACAGTCAAACAATAAAATCATTTTCCAGCTTGTAGAAGAAGAGAGCTCAAATAAGCCAAAATCTGCAAGGTCCTATCTGCACCTCAAGTGGCAACTGGTAGAGGCCCCCTTCTTATCACAAACTTCTAGCATGTTTTACCAAACTGTGAATTTCCCCTTTTTTGATTCAGTGAAAACGTTTTCTTCAAACCAGACGTTTGCAATGACTTAGCTTAATGCGAAAAGTCAGGCAGTGTACAGTATGTTCGATTCATTTTGTTTACTTTCACTTTCAAAACTCAACCAAATTAAAATTGTGGGGCTTCTATTCTGTCACTTTAAAATGCAAAACAGTGAATTTTGAACTGTTTGGGTTTTTATGCTAGAATTCTTGGCACCGAAGTTAGAAATAAATGTCTTTCTTTTTTTTTCTTTTTGGAAAGTTCAATCCAAACAGTGCGGCAAAGAGGATCTTGGCAGTTTTGCACAATTCATCATTACCACCCATATGAGTTCCTCCAGTTATCAAATTGAACATAAAAACAAAAAGTTATCGACAGAAAATAAATGTTTCATATTATGATAAATGTGTACAGTCCATATGCAAATGTAGATATGCGCTTTTTACTCGTAAACGGTAAGTACTAATACTAAAACATGATTAGTATACACTTTCTAAAATGCCTAATTTGTTATCTGTCTTTTAAAAGCAGTTTAATAAATTTGAAAATGTGAAAATGAGATTGAATTGCAAAATAAAAATGGTGGTATCTGAGTTAATAAATAGAGCCGTGTATTTTATTGCATTTACTAGCTTATAAAAGCTCACTTGTACAGCAAACAGTTGAAAGATCTGATGAAAGATTATCATTTCCTTTTGTTTGGCTCCCAATTCATTTTTTTTAGGAAATGTAATTAAAAACTGCATTAATGCCACCAATTATGGCCTCCAAGGGACCAGAAACCCCATGTTACTGTGTGATGGAACATTACTGAGCTGCAAACATCCATTTGCCATTATAATAGTCATTAATCCTCCCAAATGCAACATATTATGAGACTTCAATGAAATCATCTCAGAGGGAAACGCAGCACAAAACTATCAGTCACTGGATTTCTCAGCAGAAATAAATTCTTTATCAAAATTATTAAATGAAGCTCTTCATAAAAGTGTTGTCTGTAAATAACTTTTCAATCAGAAATAGTCAAAAATAATAAATTCCAGAACAATTGTAAAGCTCAAAAGTTATTTAGGATTTTCCTAAAAGTAGTATTTGCATAATTATTTTAAAGAAACGATGGGAAAATTGCATTTTTTTATATTTCAATTATATTTGAGACTAATAAATAAATGTGTCCACAAATAAAATGTATTTAAACTTAACTTGGAACCTCCATTGTTAAGTAGTCAAAGGGCAATGCAGGACAACCATATAAAAATGTAGATGACATTACATCTGTGTTAATAAAAATAATGAGACATAATGTTTTAGTCATCAAAACCGTTTCAAATTGAGTTAATATTGCACCTGGAGGAAAAAATATACCGGGTGGTGTAAGGATGTGTTAATACAACGTGTATGTGTACAATGTACGGCGGGTTCCGCGCCGGCAAGTTGGTACAGGGCGCCGCCATATTGTTGCGCAATGTTGCGAGGTCACTGGTATAGAGGAAAGGTCGCGCATGCGCCCAGGAAGCACGCGAACAGCGCGCCAATGAGAAAGGACTATGTACTGAACCTTAACCCCGCGAACCTTGGAGGGGTCAGCTGGTGCGAAGAGCCAATGGACAGGCTGGGTTGGTAGGGGAGGAGAACAGGAAGCGTGGGGGAAGGGACCACGCGAGCAGAAGGAGTTGGAGTTTGCCGGAACAGGGAGTGTGAGAGCAGGGGGTCCGTGACCCGCCTGCCTAGGCCAGAGACTATCCCCAGGTCCCTAGGAGTATTCCCCCGCGTCACCGTAGGTTGCGGTACTGTAGGGCCGCCCGTAGTTAATAGTTATTGTCACCTTATACAGATTCAAGAGCACAGAGTTGTGGACTGATACTGCCGTCTGGGTGCAGACGTGGAGCCGGAGACAGCGGAAGGTCTGGAACAGATGCGACGGACCCTTTGAGAAGAGGCGTGGTCACCGCCGTGACCGGGAGGTATTTTGTATACTGCAAGTGCACCGACACCGGTCATCAGGCACTGATCCCGCCTTAGTATTAACTTGAACAGACACTAGAAAGTGGCTAGCGGATAGATAACATTCTCTCCAAGTTTCACAAGGACATACTCTATGAGGTGTGGCCGAGCCACTTTAGCATAATAGCGGTTATAATGTGTTAGGAGGTGATATCCATGTTATGGTATACCCGCATATATATTCATGTATGTTGTGATGCCCAGGAGGCGCCACAGACAGATGCAGTAAAGTTTGGTTGTCTCACAATGTATGGTATGGTTCTTGCCCAGGGTAAATCTTTCGAATTGGGGATCCTGGGTAAGTGGAGGCGCTGCGCTATGTTATGAGTGTGTATTACCCCAGGCTCCCAGCTGGCGGAGGCTCAGATCTCCTGGAGCCACAGGTGTTAGACAGTGACCAGTAGTTCCTTAGGTAGGTGTTCAGAAAAAGGGCTACAGTGGTATTACCGAAATGTTATGAGCTAGGTCTTTAAGATTGCAGTAATTTTGCTCGGGTGTGATATTTTTTTAGACTAGTCATGATGTGGTATATAACAGAACTGATAATAATGGATTAACTACCACATCAAGTTCCAATGAGGAAGGGTAATGTAATATTTCTACCATAGGGTTATATAATATATATAATTATTTAAATATGTATGAAATTACATTAACTTCTATGATGCCTGTTGCTACCAAGGTGCATCAAAGTGGTTAATATTACTAATACTACACTATATACTTTAATCAACTAAGGTTCCAGGGCTTTGTGTCAAGTGAGATGAGGGCTTTGTGTCAATTTTTGAGGTCCATGGATTGCTATAGAAAATCGTAGGTGGCGGTGCAGCTGCCTTGGAAAGAACTTATGACCAGACTTGAAATACGTTAAATACAAAAATTTATTGGCACAAACAGAGGCAGCAAAAAAGTCCTCTTACGCGTTTTGCGTAATAACCACGCTTTACCATCTTTGATAAAGCGTGGTTATCACGTGGTTATCACGTGGTTATCACGCGAAACGCGTAAGAGGACTTTTCTGCTGCCTCTGTGCCAATAAATTTTTGATCTTAACGTATTGCAAGTCTGGTCATAAGTTCTTTGCAAGGCAGCTGCACCGCCACCTACGATTTTCTACATGCTGTTCAACCTTCCTGGTAGGAGCACGCCGACAGCACACAAATCTCCAGTGCATCAGAAAAGTGAGTAACTCTTATCATTCAGTTACTCCAGCCGTCACAGTGTTTATAAAGTCTCTTTAACCATTGACAACCACACAAGATTTACCTATAAGGCTAGTGGAAGTCTTTCAGGATTGGTTACACGATTTGTGACATTACTGTCTTATGTGGACAAGGAGGTCTGGATTGATTATGCTGTCTTTATCTGGAATGGATATCGATCCAAGGTGGGAAGGGAGCGATGGTCTCAGGAACACCCGAGGAAAAAAGAACATAAAGTAATGGTGCAGTAAATCAACACTATGTTGGTATAGTTGAGTCTTGGCTCTATAGAAATGCCTACTTACAGCAGGTCAGTGTTTAAACAGCATTGGTCTACACAGCAGGTAGATGTGGATCAGGACAGCAGGTAAGGATTCCCAGCAATGGAAAGGACTCAAACAAGAGATGTTGCAGGATACATTCGATAGGTAGATAATCATGGAAAACAAGGGAAGACCATGGTATACACTGGCGGCACACTTTATTCGAGCTCGGCTAGTCCCACGAATTCGGGTATACCCGGGTTTATTGAGGTTTGTGACTGTTTTCTGCCCGAGTGCATTGAGGTATTTTCCAGGCAGGGATTGAAGCATTTTATTCCCGCTGGCTGCAATACTGCACAGTATATATATATATATACTGCATTACAATTCATGAATTTATGCCATCTGGTAGACACGCGAAGCATTGCAGCCTATTAAATCCTAATCATTATCATTTAACAGATCAGCCGCCCGTCAGCCAGGCATGAACCCAGGCTGGGAAGGCAAATGCAACGGGGCTTGTCAGAGGTGAGGAGCGGCGCATTCCAGGTATCTGCCAGGTACATACTGGGTATTTGCTCGAATAAAGTGTCGGTGCAGTAGATCGAAATTATAAAATTTATATGTTAAAAAAGCAGGTAAGAATCGTACTCACAATAAGTACATAGAACATGAACACATAGGGTTTTACTTGAGACAGTAGAGTGCCGGACCAGTTGAAACGCTGACTGCTTCACCTCTCCGTGACTCCCGTCGGACCGCAGATGGATGGCGTCTGACGTCACATCCGGTGAAGAACTGACGACTTACGTTCAGGTAACCAGGAAAGCGGGCAGCAGGGCAACACAGCAACTCTGGCGCCTTCAATTCAGGAGCAGCTGTACAGACTTTGGACGGCTCTACGCGTGACTCTCCGGGAGTCACGGAGAGGTGAAGCAGTCAGTGTTTCAACTGGTCCGGCACTCTACTGCCTCAAGTAAAACCCTATGTGTTCATGTTCTATGTACTTATTGTGAGTACGATTCTTACCTGCTTTTTTAACATATACATTTTACAATTTCGATCTATACCATGGTCTCCCCTTGTTTTCCATGATTATCTACCTATCGAATGTATCCTGCAACATCTCTTGTTTGAGTCCTTTCCATTGCTGGGAATCCTTACCTGCTGTCCTGATCCACATCTACCTGCTGTGTAGACCAATGCTTTTTAAACACTGACCTGCTGTAAGTAGGCATTTCTATAGAGCCAAGACTCAACTATACCAACATAGTGTTGATTTACTGCACCATTACTTTATGTTCTTTTTTCCTCGGGTGTTCCTGAGACCATCGCTCCCTTCCCACCTTGGATCGATATACTCTTGAAGGGAATCCGTACATATTCCCTGAAAGGTTGAGAATATTTTTGGGGTTCGCCTTACAACTCACTATATACACATTGTTTATACTATTTACTCACTTGTATCACTATCATTGGTGTTTAGTGCCGTTTCAAATCACTTTGGTTCACGTGTTTATCTGGAATGGATACAGGATTTTAAAGATTATTATACCTCTATTCAACGTGGCTATTCCCAGTGAGCATTGATAAGGGAGCATCCCTTATTTTTCATCTATGGATTGCTATAGAATACAAATAGGTCACCTGGCCTGGATTGATTTTTCATGGCATTTTTATTTTTTCATACTTTGGGCCAATCAGGCCTTGAATTTATTAATTTGCTTTAAAAAAATTGTAATCCTGAAAATGAGGAGGGCCTTCATCCAGAAAGGGGTAAATTACCACATTTTATTACAGCTTTCCATTGATTGCCAATGTACTGTAGCTATCTAGGCTCCTATTGTGAGGGCATAGGTAGCAACAAAACAATACATGGGTTTATGTTCGATTTTTTTTTTCTTCTAATATTTACTCAAAGGTAGGGGGGGAGGGGAAGGAGGTTTGTTATTGTTAGGGAAAGTGGGACAGTAGTATAGTTTAATTTGTGCATTTACCCCTTTGTATGCCTTAGTGGTCAGCATATCACTCACCTTCTGTATTCCATGTTGGTTAATTCAGGGGAGTGCAAACATTTTTCCCTGCGCCCCCCTGCTGGCAGTTTCGCTTCTCTCCGTTCCCCCCTCCCACCCCCTCTTACCTCAGCTCCGGCGTCGGCGTCATGATGTCACGTTGTCATGGGAACATGTCTAAAAAGGTGCCGGAGCCAAAGTAAATGAGGTTTACAGAGGCCTTCGCCGCTTCCCCGGCACTTAATTTAAGTGCCTTCGGGAAGCGCGCAGGGCCTCTGTAAACCCCGCGCCCCCCGCAGTCAGTCTTGTGCCCCCCAGTTTGAGCACCGCTGGGTTAACTTATCTTGTCTGTGTGTGTAATGGCCATTATGTGCATAGGCAAGTTAGGGCTAAGGTTAGATTGGAGCAGGTGATAAAAGAAGTTCCGCATTTTGTGCCATTAGCCCATCTCCGATAAATATTAGCACTTGATGACTAGTACCAAAATGTCCATATTGCCAGTATTTAACCATCCATCTGCCGGTCCCGGTATTTTATTTTGTCTCGGTAAGAAAATGTGTTATTTTTTGCAGCACAACGTTGATTACTTGCACTATAAATTAAAGCTTTTTTTGCCTATAGTACCGCATGTTTGGCTTATTGGAGTTTGATGACTCCAGACCAATGTACCTTGAGGTTTATTACTATTTACTGTAGTACAAATGATTGTTAAATGTTAGATAGCATTGTGCGGGTCTAGGACAATGTGATATGGGAGTTTTTTCATGTAAAAGTTTAAATGTGCTTTCCAATGGGTACTGAATTATTTGATAGATAATAAATGGCTTATCCTGTACATGCCTTTAATTATGATATGTTTTTTTTCCTTTTGTGTACTGTGGTGTTAAAGTTAACAACTTGCATATGCATTTTTAACGATGGAGAAATAAAATACATCAAAATCTCATACGTATTGCTTATTACATTAGGCTTCTGATCTAAAAAGCATTATACACATTTTTAATATTAATATAACACAATTAAATATTGACAGAGGAACACTGCCAAACACAAAATAGGTTTGATCACTAAGGAACATTAATTTATGTATTAAAATAGGTTTCATTGTTTTAACAAAGCCATTTTATATCCCAAATCTGGAAAAAAACTGTAAATATAACAAATTTCTTACGGTTCAGGTAATTGAAAGCAAAAACTGAGGGCGAGGACATACAAACTATTCCCAGGAGATAATGTTAACCCAGCCTGAACTACAGCACCTCCCAGAAATGGACAGACTAGACAGGATTGATGTTGACAAGATAGATCAAAGATAGATCACTTTGACCTTCTGGTGGCAGACTGATGGCTGCCTGCTGGGGCACATATCAAAGATGGTGGTTGGCACTTGGCAGGTTATACAAATGAAAACTAGAGATGCAGGTAAAGTCTGAAGAAGCAGTAAAAAGAGAGCATTTTTTTAATATGATTGTAACATCAGAGAAGCAAGAATGGACACATTTTAATAAACACATGCTGTACAGAGATCCTCTGACAGACAAATATGCATGAGAAACCTGAAGATAAACATAGGCAGTGGGCTAGTTTCTGGAGCTAGTAACATTTCAAAGAGGCATACAAAAGGATGTGACAAATATTGTGCAGTTTGTGTGTTATGAAACTGGTTTCACTGAAAACCCAACAAATGTGGGGTTCCTTAATACTGTATGTGACAACTAACTAGACATTAAGAAAAGGATTTTGAACATGCATCAATGTCCCACTAAAAGCACTCAAGCAACAATAATAATGAAAAAATGTTTATTTATGGACATGGAAAATACTAAACAGATATAAATATAAAACAATCCCCAAACGATCTCAACAACTGTGGAAATGTATAAATATCATGGTAATCCTAAGATCCTAGGTAAATGTAGAAAAAACAGGATCTTACTACTCAGGTAAAAAAAGAGAAATAACCTCCTGAGATATATAAAGACCAGCCAGTCAAAATATTATTACAACAACAGCTGTGTGCTGTGAACTATTAACTGCTGCTAATAATAATTGCCAAAAACAGTATCACCTAGGTCACTAAACAAACAAGTAAATAACACAAGATCACCACAATAAAAAAAGTCATTGTATATATACTTGCAGATAATCATGAGTATAATGTCCTTGTTAGGAGTCCTAGGGTTGTAAGAGAGGCAAAAAATATTATATAATGGTTGCAGAAAGAGTTCACAGCCGATGAAAGGGATCCAAGGGTAGTACACACAAAGACAAGCCCGATGCGGCGTTTCGCACCCTTTGCTTCTTCTAGGGGCTTAATAAAGTAACGTCCAGTTAGGGTTTAAATACACAAAACCAATTAGCGTTGACCAATAAGATTGTGAACAGAGAACATGAACAGCTGATTCACAAGGAGCAAAATGACGATACATACTAGTGAGATGGTCTGTCCAACATAAGATATATGTATAAGATATAAATATATATTATATATATATAATCAAAAAATAAATAGACGATACAGTTCTGTGGCGAACGAAATGCTTTTATTTGTGCGAGCTTTCGAGATACACTGATCTCTTCTTCCGGCGATGTTACAATGAATGAAGTAAGCAAAGGGTAACATCGCCGGAAGAAGAGATCAGTGTATCTCCAAAGCTCGCACAAATAAAAGCATTTCATTAGCCACAGAACGGTATAGTCTATTTATTTTTTGATTATTGAAGCTCGGCTAACACGGTACTGATACCTCTACATATATATGCTCTTGCATAGAATAGTTGCCAGCACTTTGAAATTCAGCTGACTTGATCGCAAGGACACACAGGACTCCGTGTGCACGCACCCACACGTGATGACGTCACCAACCCTTGCTGGGCAGGAGAAGTACAGGTGCCTGGGCAACACAGAAACTGAGTTGCAAAAAACTTTTCCAAGTGCTGGAAACTATTCTATGCAGGAGCAGAGGACGTGGAGGCACTGACAGGCTTAGTGATTTGGTGCCAGCTCGTGACAGAAGTTGGTGGTGGCTCCCAGCTGTTCAGATGTACCCTGCCTGCCTTGGACTCCCCCACCCCTGCAGATGACCACACACTGAGATTTTTCTCCCCCACGTATGGTTGCTTTTTTTAATCCTGTAAGTGCATTTCCTTTGGGCTGCAGTTTTTAATAAATTTACTTTATTTGTTTAAACAGTTACATGCTATGGAGCTTGCGCTTCTGTTTGTTTACTGTTCTTAGATTCGTAGTGGTTGGCTATACCACTTTTATCTGAAGCTGCAAAAACGCTCCCTGGATCTTCATTTGGGACACTTATCTCTCTGGATTTTTTCGAAAGTGAACATTTATAGTGGACTTATCCTTTATCACAATCACGTTGGGTTTGTTGTAATATCTAGTTAAATATCTGTTATTTTTAAATAAGTCATTTTATTAGTTACAATATATTTTATATATTTTTTATTTATATTATCACTTATATCCACCTGAGCGCTACATATTTTTGTGTTGTTTTTTGTTATATATATATATATATATATATATATATATATATATATATATATATATATATATATATATATATATCAAGCAAAAAAGAAAAAAAGCTGCGCCTCTAATAGAAGTGAACCAGTGTGGATATAATGGTTCTAGTAAATCCCAATCAATATGTACTAATATGGGAGTTTCCCTAAATAACATATGCAATTATTATAAACCCTTACAGGTATTGAAGTGGGCACATAACAATAATAAAACAACATATGATTGAAATAAAAGAGCAAACTGGAAAGAAAAAACCAGTCCTCAAAATGTTCCAATAGTTGTAATGGATACTGGTATGCAGGGTCTCCGGCAGCTCTCAATGTGAACAACCCATGTCCACAGGGTATCTAGAAGGAAAAGAAGAGGAGAGAGCGCACGCCCATAGCGTAAAATAGTATTTAATGAGGGGAAGGGGGGGAGAGGGGGGGTAAAAAATGCACTTACAAAAGTACAATAAAATCAAGCATTTGTGAAAATAATCACCACCATCCGGTTCAAACTGCAAGCTCTTTGGGACAGTCCCAGGCTCCGTTGGTGAAGGATCAGCGTCCCCGCAGTTTTCCAGGGCTGGTGTGCTGTTAAAAGTCCAAGAAATCAGTTCCGTGTGATGAAATCTCTTTAGCACCTGCGTTTGGATAGGTCCGCTCCAGCGCTTCGTATTGACTTCAATGTCAGTGCGTCTGACGTAATGACGCTCCCTGACGCGTTTCGTCAGTCACGGCCAAATTTTTCAAAATATACACACACCAGAAATTGGACCAATACATGTAGTGATAGTATAGAAAGACCTTCTACCTCAAAGTCAACTACAACAGACTTTGTTCATTCTAAATTTAAGCCCAAATCCTAGTTTTTTCCAAAATTTGCCAAAGGTAACCATCTAGATGTCTTTTTTCAGTTGGTGACTAAGGATTTACAAGCCCTAACCACTAATAAGACAAAACAACACGCTAATTTAACCAAAGAAGAAAAAATAGCATTAGAGGAATTGTCCTTGGATAAAACAATAGTTTTAAAACCCGGAGACAAGGGAGGAGGTGTGGTCATCATGGATCATGAAAATTATATGAAGGAATCCAATAGGATTCTGGGGGATACTGATACATATCAGAAACTAAAATCCAACCCCACATCTCTTTTCAAAAAAGAATTACAATTTCTCCTAGAGGATGGTAGAAGACGGGGAATACTGGAAGATCATGAGTTCCAATTTTTAAATATAGAGGACCCAGTGTTCCCCGTCTTCTACTTCTTACCAAAGATTCACAAGAATCCTATACACCCACCTGGGAGACCAATTATCTCCGGTATAGGGTCTCTGACAGCCAATTTATCGGAATACTTGGATAGTTATCTACAGAATTTTGTTAAAAAACAAAGATCCTATTTGAAGGACACAACAGATGTAATTCTATTACTTAGAGATATCCAATGGCAAGAACACTACCTATTGATCACAACTGATGTCACAGCACTATATACATCAATTAGACACAAAGATGGATGTAGGGCCGTCAGATATTTCTTGGAACAGGAAGGTACCATTCCAGAAGTTCAAATTGATTTTTTGATTACATGTATTGAATTTGTCTTGAAGAAAAACTTTTTCTGGTTCTGTGAGGAGTTCTTTTTGCAGCTGTGTGGGACCGCCATGGGGACCAAATTTGCGCCCAGCTATGCCAATCTTTTAATGGCCATGTGGGAAGACCAATATATATGGTCTTGGATAGGTCTGGACGCAAATTTGGTCACATGGCGGCGCTACAGTATATAGATGACATCATCTTTATATGGAAGGGTACACCAGAGGACCTTGATCTATTCCTCCTGTACCTTAATAATAATGAATTAAATCTCAAATTTACATCTACAATCAGTTCTTCCAGTATAAACTTCTTGGATCTTACCATCTATTTGGAGGAAAATAGCATCAAAACAAAAAAATTCTTCAAAGAAGTTGATGCAAACAATTATATTTTGCAATCCAGCTGCCATCTAAATAAGTGGATTGCAAATATCCCCTACGGCCAATACCGTAGAATAAAAAGAAATTGTTCTGACAATACAATGTTTAAAGAACAATCCATGGTATTGACCAAGAAGTTTGCTGAGAGAAAATATAAGGATGATGTGGTTAAAAAAGCTTGGGTTAAGGCAACGAATACACCAAGGGAAACCATGCTTATCCCCGCAGCCAAAAATACATTAAGCGATGTGATACATGTACCATTCATCACGCAGTACAATAGGGATGCACATAAGATTAATAACATTCTTAATTCCCACTGGTCTATTTTAAAAAATGACCCTATCTTAGGCCAACACTTACCTGAAAGAGTTAAAATGGTGTACAGTAAAGCTCCTAATATTAAGAGCATAGTGGCCCCTAGTGCCCTTAGAAAGGGTATTGCACTTACTCGCTCTGTTTGGTTAGAGCCCCCTAAGGGATTTTATACTGTACCTGTAGAATGTGCACCGCATGTAAGTTTAGTTCTAAGGATATTAACAGCTTTCAATCACATGTGACCCATAAAAAATATAACATTCAACAACATCTGAATTGTAGATCAAATTTTGTCATCTATCTCATTGAATGCACATGTGGGTTACAATATATAGGCAAAACGATCCGCCCCCCTTAGAACTAGAATATTAGAACACATTAGTAACATAAAAAGGAAAATTTCAACACACAGTGTTTCTAATCATTTTTTATTGATGCATAACTCAGATCCCAAAGGGTTAACATTCAAAGCTATTGAACAAGCCATGCCCAATTGGAGAGGTGGCAATAGGAATGTAGCCCTTCTTAAAAGAGAATCATTTTGGATGTTTGAGTTAAACACATTAGCACCTTCAGGTCTAAATTTAGAATTTGATCTCAAACCATTTTTATAACATTGAATACTATGGTTTTTGCTTTGTCAACTAATTATGTTTCTCTGCTTTTGTTCTTTCTACTAGATTTGCGTCGTATATATATTATTAGTTTTAGTGATAGTTTTAAATTGATTTACATGCACTTTATATATAGGTTTTTTGGGTCTTTGCATATGTCAGATGCAATAGATTTAACTCTGATTACAGCTAAGGCTATTTTACTTATGGCCATTTAATGCCATTTTTATTGTATAAACATGTTTTTAATTAGTTTTTATCATGATATGTTCATTAAATTTACATAGTATTGTCTATACTAGCAACGATTGGCCATCTCAATTACAATTAAGTTGTTCGATTATCCAATTTACTCCCCACCTATGAGAGTAGAGGTTAGAGTATTTATACTGCTCACCCACCATGCAATATCACTCCTGAAGAAACCTACAAGGTGAAACGCGTAGAGTGATGCCCTAAGACGAAACCGGAGCCTCTGGAAGCGGATGATGTCACTTCCGGTCCTCGGTGAGACGCATCCGTGACACGCATACCAGAACAGAGGAACAGTCGAGACACCATTCTTCCGGTCTGCAGAGATCCACACTGTGATCTATACGCCTGTTTATTTCCATCACCATGTGAGTTGATTGGATTTTACGTGCTTTTATAAATTTCTATGTACAGTCTGCACTATGTCCGGTTCAATTTATTCCTAAGGGCCCCTGGTTAAAGTGTACCTGATCGTGAAAGTGCACCTGATCATAAGCGCGGTTCCTATCCGAATACCTGGCTTCATTTCACGGGTTAAAGAAACCTTTACATGCCTACTTACCTCTCACGTTTGTGAGTATTCAGAACATATAACTGTGCCATTTAACTCACCGAATTCACACAATACTGCACCATAAGTTTGTTGTCTTCTTTTGTATTCCACATGATTTGCGCTTCTTGATGATTTATACCCTACACCATTGGACTTGACAGTGGTGCTCATGTACCAGGAAGCTAGACCTCCATGTCCTACTCTTGACCTCCAATATTGGATATGGTAGTAGTTGGGGTCATGTTAATCCAGCCCACTTCACCTGTACCTGCCTAGAGAGGTTGAGGCCCATCAGTTTTCAGGTTACTCAACCTCACACTGTCACTTGAAAGTCAGCCAGTATAATCATCATGTGACTCAGTGAGCCTGATACCTCAGTATCATTCACACTACCAAATACCAACTCCAACTCAAATTAGGCTAATTGTGTATATCTCTGTTTCTGTGCTCTATCTACAGTATGGTATTGGTCACAGACCCTCCAACATTTTGCACCACTTTATTTCCTCTACTCATGCTTGTTCCAAGAAATTCCTATGGAAGTCCCCTAATGTATTGCATGTAGCTCACCACACACAAAAAACATTATATTTAATGGTACAGCTGGATTTACAGGGCCTAAAAACAATTACAGATGTAGCCAGATGCACAGTCTTGGGAGTCACACAAAGAAAGGTGACAGTAAAAGACGCGGCTGCCTGTGGGGGTCTGCTCTTCCAAATGGGACCACCCATGGACAGATTTTCAGTGCAAGTTAATGCATCTATCAGGGTTCCAAGGCTTCCCCTTGCAGTGCGAACATTTAGGCCTCGTCCAGGGTTGCAGCTTGCTGGCGGAAGCACGCTGAGGCGCGCTTCCACTCGGCACTGAGCCCCTACAGTCGCAATTAGAGCGGCTTTAGTAGGGGCTCGCCTATGCTTCCGCAAGCGCGCGGAAGCGTAGGTTTTAGCAGATTTTTAAATTTCAGCGCTCGCCAGTCACGTGAGCGGTTCGCCCAATGAGGGCAAACCAGCTCCGTGACGTCACTGTCCCGCCCCAGGCCAACCCCCGACACGCCCCCTGACGGCGCGCTGTCTAAGGCCAGGGAAAGCACCCGTTTTCCCTGAACCTCAGCACGCCTCAGCACCCCAGCGGGGAGCTTGGCCGAGGCCTTAGTCTTGCTACATATGTAGTGTACAGTTGCAGAGCATGGTAATATGTTTCAAGCAAATTTGCTGAGAGAGCACTCTTGGCCGGAAGTTAAAGTAATTCATCAGTTTTTTAAAGCTTGGTGAATATTTTCACATTTTTATGACTGCAACATTTTGCCTGTTTTTCCAAACTTAATTGAAAGTTTAGCAAATCTCTAATCACTAGTACTATTAGTTCAGTTTTTTGTATGCGCAGCATCTGCACCTTCAATGACACAAGTGTTCACAGAATAGGTTGCTGAAATGTTCACGCAAAAATACTTTTGTTTATCTTTGCAAATTCCTTTATTTTGATGATATGCATACAAAAAGTAACACAACTAACAGATATTGATATATTATTTGAGATTACTAAACCATTTAAAAAAAATTCAGCTAAGAATAAATTATATTTTTTATATACTTATTTGGATCACTGCTTTTGAAGTGGCAAAAAATATTTTCTAGACAAAATACTGAAACAAATTGTAATATCACACAGAATGAATTAACATGTAATATTGATTAGTTTAAATATAGTATGATTAGTCAAGTATGATCTTTTAACCCTAATCATGCTATTAATCTGCCTTTTGGGTCATAATCATGCACACTTTTAGCAGGTAAATGCTAATATACTAAAGATACAATGAAGTTATATTATTGAAATGACACTGTAGTAATCAATATCTCAAAATAAACAAATGAAGAATAATACTGCGTTTAATATCTGTATTTATATATTTTCTGGAAAAAAACATAAAGCAAACAAACCATGCACCGATTAATTCCGGCATAATAATTTGATCATAAAATAAGACCAGAGATTCCATTACACTATATTATACCAAATCTAGACCCATTAAAATGTAGATTTGTAATTTCTTTTACAAATACGGAAATCATCTGTATTACTCATCAGTGAGAATTTTAGTCATGAATGATGTTATGATTTATATAATTGTAATGCTCACGTTCAAAACATTTGGCAAGCAAATACTAACATTTCTGAATGACCTTTTATGCTGTTTTATGCCATTTTACTCATATCCAATAATATTCACTAATCACTTTATTGGGCAACTTACAATGTCTGCTATATAATGTATTATTCCTTAAGCAGCAGTCCCGCATTCTCATTCTTTTTCGAAGGGTGCTTCACTCATTTTTTTTTTACCACCCTGGTGGTCAAACAGAGTTGCTATGTGGTCCACTGACCTCATGGGATTCCCTTGTTCGTCAGCTGCAAGTTTTCTTGCCATGGGGACACAAACAGGCTGCGGGGTCAGGCTTCCCATCAAGCAATAGAAAGCTGCAACATCATTGCGATATGATGCTGTTACTTGGAAGTGGTTACTCGGTGTTGTTTGTGATTTTAACGAGGCAATCATTGCAGCTTAAAAAAACAAATGTTTGTTTTAATATACTGTATGCAGCAATTAATTACCTTTATTGAAAATGAATTACCTACAGTAAGCTGTCGATCGATTTCTTCTCCCTTGATCCATCAGCAAAATCCTGCGTCCTGGAATTTTCTAAATGGCTACCTTTCCGTTTCAAATCCTTTAGTCAGTGTAACTCAACAGCTACAATGTAGCCTTATACAAATAAGGTAACATTATCTATTTTTACAGTTTACAGCTCAAACTGCTGGCAACAAATTATCACAAACAGGAAAGTATTACAATGTATTACAGTCATTATTTGGTCTAACCACCAACAGATCCCGATTTAAGAAGATATGTTGCTCAATAACTAAAGGCCAGAAAAATAATATGTGGAGAATACAATGATTGTCAGTAACGCTATGCAAGTAAGCTGCTGAATTAGGGTCACGTTGTGGCAATGTTTTGACTAGGAGGAATGGGGTAGAATATCAAATGAATTGGGAGTTTTACCGCAGTAAAACCAATACACTACAGCAAAGTGTGACCCCTTGTTCAGGTAGGAGCTTTGGGAGGATTGTTGCTTCAATGTTTCCTGTATCCTTTTTCGCTAACACCACTGATGTGAATACTTATCCAATACTATATTAACATTTTAATTACATATTCACAATGTCTGCTGTGCAGAAATATCTTTACTAGTATGTTCAAAACATCACCTGAGATGTTCATGCTGTGAAATAGTGGATTGTACATCTTTAAAAGAATATATTACTTAAAATAAAAAAAAGTACTCAGAGCTGAAAAAAATAATATCCTTACTCTAATTGTATGCGGGGGTGATTTCCATATACACTACTCTTGCAATTTTATAATGAATACTTTGATACTTTGATTAGAATACTAAGCATGATTTCATTTCAGCT